>NC_089854.1:10642759-10920259 GCF_036373705.1 Amia ocellicauda
GTTTTAAGATGAGCAACCCCGCTAAAAACAAACTTTGACCCACCCGCTAATAGAAAACTACAAACCTGTACATCATAGCAGTTACATTTCTGATTAGAAGAAAGTGGCATCTTAGTAAAAATGAAGCCGCAACTGAGTACAGTTCTGGAGTTTTCTATTAGCGGGTGGGTCAAAGTTTTGATTTAATCCAGCCCTTGGTCTATTTAGTTATGACAGCTGTAAAATATCCCCAAAATACAGTAGGCCTTGTTGTCACATTTGGAGATAACTAAAATCCTTTTTGAATATGGCCAATAAAAATGTGATCTCAAATAATCCAGTATAATAGGTCACATGTATATGTCAGAACTCTATTTTCAAATAGGCCCAATGGCAACTTTTTAATGAGTTTACAGATGAGTTTCTATAAAGGACAGGATTGTGATGTATCTTTATTGATTGGGAGAATTCTCCTAGAAATATAAAACAATCAGTTGTGTCACTTCAAATACAATAAAATAAAATCATCATACTGCTATTTTGTATTCCAGAAGGAAGTTGCATTATTCTGAAGATATCAGTGCTTTAGGGAAAACAATATCTGTTTATTACTAACGACATGGCACTGCCTAATGATGGGTCAAAAAAATGACATACATAACACATTAGCATGCAATTTGGGTTAAATTAATGCCTGACACAGATTTCAAGTGTTGTTGGATAAATCATGCATAAAGGTTGCAAGAGACATTCACTCCAGTTTCACAGTATTTTGTTAAAGTGGAGACCATTTGCAAATGGAATCAATGTCGAATTGTCAACATTCCTTCAACATCAATTTAATCAGCAAATGCAAACAACAACAGAAAGAGAGAGTGAGTGATGACAGATAGAGTTAATCTGGGGAGAGAACAAAATAACTAAATACACTTCTTGGTGTTAACTATACAAAAACAGTAGAGGAAAAAAACACAGGATGAACCTAGAATGAAAACTCCAAACATCATTTTTTTTGGCAGAAATTACTTTATTTTTATAAAGAAAGACAGTACCCTGCACATATTGTGTAGAAAATAACACAAAACGTGTCATAGTACTATTAACACACAGAATTTCTACACATTATTTCTAAGAGTGTATATTAAACCACCTGAAAAACAGATTTTAAAAATGATTTAAATCTTTTTAAAACTAGTTCCATGCAAGTTATGGTTAGAGAGCACTTTTAGACACACCCAGTTTTTCCAATATGTTTTATACAGGTCTCCAGCTGAATTAAAGTTGAAGTAAAAAAAAAACGATGCACATTTTTCAAATTTCAAATATCGTCAACTGTCACTGATACAATATTTTAATTGTAGTTACTATTTTGATAATACATTTGATGAATGCACACATAATACAATTTTGTTATCCTGCACTGAAATATTTTGCTGGTAAAATATTTGAGTTAAACTAGCCGTTAATGACTTCTTTAAATTAACGAAACTCACAAATATTTTTCCTTTAGAGGAATGTGCTTAAATTCTAATTATATACCTTCATCATTTTCTACAGTATATAGCAGTTAAACATTTAAGCAGCAAAGACCCTTTCAATAGCCTACACAATATATATATATATATATACATATATATACATATATATACTCTTACTTGAGAAAACCTTCCTCCATACAGCCAGCTTCAGTTAAAATGGAGGTTCTTCCCAGGCTGTCTTCAAGTTTAAAGGCTTTCCCGCTTTCATCTAATTGGCTGATTACTTGATTACTTGATAACCCTTTCCGACTCTATCTGATTCGTCGGCTAAGCTATTTGTAATAGAGTAGCATTATATATATATATATACACACACGTACATATATATGTTTTATTTATTAAGGGGAATTTTGCGCATTGTTTTTACCATGTCACTCAAAATACACCCATGAAAAATGTACTGACTGGGGAAATACATTTATTTGAGAGGATATTATGTTTGTTACCTGGGGTCTGTTTGACTGTTTTGACTGTCGCAACGTCTATTCAACCTGAAAGCAACGTATATTTCGACGTTGATGAGTCGTTGCCAAATCCACATTGAATAGTAGTTGTATTCTTGTTGATCCACGTCTCTACTAGATTTCAACCACGAAACGACGTTGAAATGACGTCGAGTGCCTGCTGGGAGTGTATGGACTTTCGACATGAGTACTGGTGGCTTTAACTATGAATGTCTTTGAAAGCTTGACAATGTGCTACCTTCATAGAGACCAGGCTAACTGTGATCAATTAACGCTTTTGAATGGACCACGAGAATAATTTTAATTAATTTATCACGATTGTTTTATTTATTTATTTATTTATTTATTATTTTTATTTCTTGGCAGACGCCCTTATCCAGTGCGACTTACAACATAAGTGCAAAACAAAGTGCCAAAATACAGTTCACTAATGGCATCAATCATTACAAATTCAATTTACATAAAACAAAGCAATTCAAAATATAATACATATTACATGTTCCAATTTACAATTTACACAGGCAAGTACAGTAAGTGAGGTCCTACATCCTGGACGGTAAAAGATAAATGCTGTCAAGATGTAGGGTCACAGTCAAGGGCTACGGGAAAGGGAGCAAGGAGGAAAACAAATCGAAAACACAAGAAACATAATAAAACTGTGAAGTGCTATCTAGCGGGGATAAAAGGACTAATATTACTGTCTGAAAAGATGCGTCTTGAGTAAGCACCGGAATGAGGTCAAGGACTCTGCTGTTTTGACTTTGGTGGGCAGGTCGTTCCACCATTTAGGGGCCAGGGATGAGAAGGAGCGGCTCTGGAGGAAGGAGAGTGGAGAGGAGGCAGAGTTAGTCTTCTGGCACTGGAGGAGCGGAGTGGTCTGGAGGGGATGTATGGAGAGACGAGCGTCTGAAGGTAACTTGGTGCAGTGTGGTCCAGACAGCGGTAGGTGAGGGTCAATGTCTTGAACTGAATGCGTGCCTGAATTGGGAGCCAGTGGAGGGAGCGGAGCAGTGGAGTAGCGTGGGGGAAAAACAGGAGATCCGATTTGGAGAGCTTGAGGTGGTGTGAGTGCATCCAGGTGGAAATAGCAGACAAGCAGGAAGAGATGTGAGAGGGGATGAGAGGGTCAGAAGAGGGAAAAGACAGGAAGATCTGGGCATCATCAGCATAGAAGTGGTAGGAGAAACCATGGGATGTGATGAGGGGGCCCAGGGAGCGAGTGTAGAGAGAGAACAAGAGCGGGCCCAGGATGGAGCCTTGGGGAATGCCTGTGAGGAGAGGTTTGAGGGTGGATGAGGAGCCTCGCCATGTCACTTGGTAGGACCGGTCGCTGAGGTAGGAGGAGAACAAGGTGAGAGCAGGTCTGCGAGGCAGGAGAGGAGGATGGAGTGATCAACGGTGTCAAATGCTGCGGAGAGGTCAAGGAGGATGAGGACTGAGGAGAGGGAGGCCACTCAGTGACTGCCAGGAGAGCCGTCTCAGTGGAGTGAGCAGTGCGGAAGCCGGATTGCAATGGATCAAGGAGTGAGTGTTGGGACAGAAAGTCAGAGAGCTGACGGTGGACCACCCGCTCGAGAGTCTTTGAGAGGAAGGGGAGTAGGGAGACAGGGCGGTAGTTCTGAGGAGAGGTGTTGTCAAGGGTTGGTTTCTTGAGCAGTGGGATGACAGCAGCTTCTTTAAATGCAGAGGGGAAACAGCCAGAGAGGAGTGAGGAGTTGAGGATGGAGGATTTTTAATGTATTGTTAATTCAGTAAGTGCTTGTTATTGTGTCGAACCCAGTAGCAGCCCTTCCTGGTTATTAGCCAATAGGATGTGACATAGTGATATGGGAAGTCCTATATAGAGCCCATGTTGGAGGCATGGAGTTGCTGGCTCACAGATTGCTGGTGATAAATCTCAATGCATGGTGTGGACTGAGGCAGGAGCGGCACTTTGTACTCGTCAAAACCACAGGGATTTGGTTTGTTTTCCTGATTTCTCTAAATGAAAAGCTAAACTGCGGATCGTTTGACGTGTGAACATATTTCAACCTCGCCTCCAAATATTAAAGTGCATACACATGACTGGGAGGTGGGGGGTCATGATGACATAGCTTGTATTCACCTAGAAACTCCTGCATCAGGGGTGGAAACAGCTGATTTCCAATGAAGATGCATATTTCTAGCAGCGCACAAATAGAAAATGGTGCATCCTCACCTGTTTCAATCACAGAGACCCACTGAAATGGATCTGTGATTGACAAGCACCAGAAACAGCGTTTAGTCTGCATGTATAATGTCGGTTGATGTGTGATTTGTCGCTGGTGACGTGGTTGTGACGCATAGATAGTCCAAATCTGGCTGGTTTCATGGAGATTTTGAGCTGAGTTTATTGACGTCGAAATGACTCAGAATTGCACATTTGAGGTCTCAATTTTCAAACTCTTCTGGGGAGGACCCCCAGTCCCCATACCCCACCCTCAATTCCTCATTCCTCTTTACCCTCATTTTATACATTAATTGTGAACAGTGGACAGTGATAAAGAGTAATACAACACGAAATGCTTGAAAGTTCCTATTATGTTTATGCCTACAATAATCTTTAACAAATTAAAACAATTAATAGTGGGCTGAAAGTCCTTTTATACTTATAATAACATTTATTTAAACGTTTTATTTGTTTACTTTGTTAAATGAATGTTCACACACACACACTGCACTCTGGACCTTGACTATACCTTGACCAAGAAATTTGGACCCTGACAAAAAATAATTGACTACCCCTGACTTAACTGAACTACATAAGGGCACAATAGCTCTCTAAAAACATTACACTAAATAAAGGGGGTGGGTGGGGGGGATTAATGAAAAAAGACTGTAAAAAAAACAAAAACTAAATCATATTGTAACAAAACAAAATCATGTGTTTTTTGTTTTTAATTGTGTTAAACATGTTAGAATTTGCTTTACTTCTGAAATGGGTGTTCCTTATTCGTAGCTATGTTTCGAGGAGTTCTCCCTCTAATAAGCTGGTTAGGACACCACTCACTCACTCCAGACTAACTGATTTATGTGAACCAGTATGCAGTATATCACTTGTGATGGGTGGAAGTAGTCCACACAGGAGATTTATTTTCAAACACACACATACACACACACACACACACACACACACACACACACACACACACAAACACTATCAGTGAGGTAACAAAGTAATAATTTTAGATGGATTTAAAAAATGAACACTGGCAATACTGACACATTCAGTCTGCTATGGATCAGCTCTGAATTTCAATGTCTTGACCAGGGGACCAACCATGACGCACCTTTAGCTTTCCAGAAAAAGACATCGAGGGCTGGAAAGAAGCAAGAAAATGGTTTATGAAGTCAATAGGCAGTGTGAAATGAATAGCACAAGACTGCCGATCATGAATATTGTGAGGTTGGTTCTGCGTGTGACAGCTGCTTTTTAGTCACATTTATCCCATCTTCCCTTCTACACACAGTCCTGACAAATGAATCATTAAAGGCTAAAAATGGAACAAATCTTCATGATAGCTGGTGAAGAGCAGGAAACCAAAAATGAAATATCAGTAAAAACATGTAGCGCCCTGCTAGTATAATATTAAAAATCCCCCAAACCAGACTGCAGTCATGTATATAGTTATAACTGAAAGTCACAGTCTTCTGAAACACTTAATGAGTTATTAATTTACTTTGACAAATATTATTAATTAAACTACACTTATTAATGATATCTCTTCAGAGTCCTACATTAAAGATGCCAGTTGATTGATTGACAGCAAGATGGCAATACAATGAAGTGGTCATCAATAGTTTACATACCTTCTGACTTAATCCCCTCGCATTACGAAAAAGTGGATGACGTGTTTTCAGAGCATGCATGTGTTACAGTGGTATAAGAGTTGATTGACCAATGCCCATTCTTAGTTGGGAGGCTACAAAAGAAAACATTATGTCCGATTCTGAATTTACACAGTTAAAAAACATAAAAAGAAATAAAGCAGAGAACATACATTTTGCCCAAACAGAAGATACTGAAATTAACACCACTCATTAAGACGGCTCTTAAAGAATCGCCAACTCCAAATTACCATACTTCCTGTTCACATAAGCAAAAAAGACAGTGGAGACATCTCAAAATAATGACTTGTGCCTGCATTCAGTATTATAGTGCCTGCCAAAAGCTTTTAAGTACCTACAAATGCACAAAATGGATAGCGGTAGTTTGCTAGGTAGTGGGAGTGATTTGTACAGAATCTCTGTCAAGCATGCAGTAATGCCCAGAACCAGTTAACACACTGTACCACTCAAGTACCTTCCTTCTGGACACTACAGAGCGATAGATCTTAAAATACATTCCCTGCACACACACTAAGAGAATAGACTGGCCTTATTTTGCACCTTCCTCTTTTGTATTTTAAACTGTAATATAACTGAAGTGGGGGCTTTCTAATGGTCAATAAACAAAACATTAAAGTGTTTTAGCTTTCTTAGGAAGATCTGCTTGTGAGCTTCTTTAGACTATGCCAATCTATTCTTTCACCCTCATACATTAAAGGTTTGTTTTTCCACACTAACCTGTTGTAAAACCTGATTAAGGATATAAAATGACTGCTTTTCTTTTGTAGTTGTATTCACGGTCAATATAATTAAGATGGCTTAGGAAAATATAATTGTTTTTGGTTTTTATAATAAGATCATAAATACAATTGCTTTATCACTTAAATATGGATCTCCCAAATCAGATTCTAGAAACAACAAATGGCTATTAGAGTTGTCGTATTCTATTGAAGATGCCACTTTTATTTGGCATCTCTAATGCAAGATCTATGAGTCTGTCATTTGTTTGCAGTCAATCAATTCTTGCCATTAGTTTATGAATGAACAGGAAACATTACTTTCTTCAAAGCTCTTCCAGACAGTGTCTGTAAAAGCAGGTGCCTTAGATCTCCATTTACAAAAGGTTGTTCTGCGTGCTTTGCTATATCATTAAGAGATGAGTTATGTATTTTTTTATGAGCATTTTCTGAAATTAACCCTTCCCCCTTTGGGTAGTGTTATTGAATTGAAAGATAACTCACAGGTGACCAGTAGGGTAAAGGCCAGTACCTGTTGGGCAACAAGTGGTGGAGATCCTGATTTACTCAAACCTACCCATGCCCAACAGTACTAAATCAACTGTGAACCCCAGTTTGGAGAGTACTGGTCACAGTCTACAGATTACAGCCAGTGCTGTCTAGAGACTACGTTCTGAGCTGAGCACATTTTTGGGGAGCCCCTAATGTGGATCCTTTTTAACACTTTCAACTGAAAAAAATAATACAGCCACTAATAGTATTAAATAACAAGTAGTGGGGATTCCTAAACAATATAGTATTATACATCCCACCACAGAATGTAATACATTCATTATTGTTTTGTTGAAAACCAGAAATACATTTAACAAAACAAATATCTGCTTATATTAATCTACTTAGTCCTGCCAATAAAGACAGTTGTTTAGGTGGGTTATGTGTCATGATTCTAAAGCAGGGGAACATTGTTAGATAATGATTAATGGAGCCAGACACTTGTTCAATTCAAGAGACTCTTTTCCACGAGGGGTGCAGGAGTGTTCAGGTATTTGTTCCAAAAGATACATCCCAATTTACCATAACACCATCTTAATTGATGCAGAGTTAGGGTGACCTATGACACCTGCTGGATTTGGTGTTCTGAAAAACTAAAGACTGATTTTGTACAGTTGTAGAAATGGGTTGGGAACAGACACCATATTTGTAATCACATTGCTAGTTGCTTGTTAAAATCCCAAAATCCCAAAAGAAAGACTTAACTTAAAGAAGACGAATTATGCCAAAGTAAATGGGAATGACCCCAACAGATCAGCATGAAGAAATGTTAAATGTAGGAATAAGATCAGTTTATAATTTAATTAATGAGTAGCACACAATGCATTTGTGTTTCTTACATTTCAAAGCTGAACGCCCTGTCCCACACACAAAGAACTGCAAATAAGAGCATTTTTTGACAGCTTAATTTTTCACAGTTGAGCCATATGGCACCAGGTGATCATTTCATAAGAGACAGCTTAGAAAATATAAAAGAATAACACTGATAATCACATTATTGTTGCATATTGATGGCAAGGCAGCTTCCCCAGTCTAATTTACAATTGTAATGAAATGCAAGAATACCTTTTAGCCTGCCTGATAAATAAGATTATACCTGACAAACTTCAGACAACCTTGAGGAGTTTTACCCCCTCCCCCTCCCAATTTAATATAGTTTTTAAATGGGCAGGTCAATTCTGGCTTGTTAATCAATAGAAATAAAGATTACATTCTGAATCAAATCAGCACTCTCTAGGATACAGGGCTCAACCCCTTGAGTTATTGTAGACGGTGTCATCTGAAGTAAAAAGTGTGTGCACACCAGCCCCGTAATTTAGACACCATTTAGACACCATCCCTCAGATGGTTATTTCAGGTCTGATTGCTAGAAAGCTGAGCCTGTGATTAAAAAGTTCACAGTACTATGAATAAGGTATGAATCAACAGTGTTGATGGCTGCCAAACACACACTTTTAACAATAACCTAAGTACAGCTATAATCAGTGAGGCCGCCACAATTGCAGTTTATCCTGGTGTGCTCCTCTGCCCACTCTGTAGTTTAGATCTGTGTTTATAGTTTTAAAATCCAGAGAGGGTTTATTTTGCAATTATGATGCAAAGAGGGAAGAGCCATATTTCTGGGAAAGTTACGTTCTACTGCAAAC
Organism: Amia ocellicauda; assembly: GCF_036373705.1. Taxonomy (NCBI): domain Eukaryota; kingdom Metazoa; phylum Chordata; class Actinopteri; order Amiiformes; family Amiidae; genus Amia; species Amia ocellicauda. The sequence continues at coordinate 10,651,522 of NC_089854.1, forward strand.
TTGGATGCTAATCAGGTGATACAAACAAAAACAAAATCTATCTGAACTCTGGAATCTGAAATTATAGTGGAAAAAAATCTGTGGTTATCACTACGACATGATTATTTTATTTCTGGGAATGGGTAGCATTATAAGGTACTAAATGATTACACTGTGTCAGACTAAAACAAACTAGTTTCATTTTGCTGAAGTTTATAGATTATGATTTCATTTTCATTAGTTCATTTTCATACAGTATGGTTCTGGTTGCAAGTCCACTTTACATTTCTGGAAACATTGCACACTATTTTAGTGGTTTAAGCAAATCTGCAGACGCATTCTGGCATGCCAAATAGAACAACACCTGTTAGGGTTGCTTTAAATGTGAACATGGTCAAGCTGCTATGGCAAGCCAAATGATCATTTACAGATATCTCAAAATGCATTTCAAGATATCTTCAAATATTTGGAGATAGCGTTAAATCATTTAGAGATATCTGAAAACCATTTAGAGATATCTAAATAAAGGTGCTTTTTAAAGATCTCTAAATGATTCAAAGATATCTCAAACTTATTTCAAGATATCTTTACATGATTTTGAGATATCTGCAAATGACTTGCTATTAATTTAGAGATCTGCAAATAATTTCAAGATATCTTCAAATGACTTTCTGCATCTTGGCTGAGATTATCACTTCCTGTTTCCTAATTCAGTTATATAGAAATTAATGAACAATTTAACAGGAATGATAATCTTGGGCTACATACAGAGATGTCTCTAACTGATTTGCAGATATCTTTAAATGATTAAGCGATATCTCAAAATATTTAAAGATGTTCACATTTAAAGCAACCCTAAAGGTGTTGTTCTCTTCATTTTGTTGCTTTTCTCTAAATAATTCATTGACATTTTTCAATTTCTGACCAAGGTTTTAAGAAATTTCACACAGTTCCAGATGCCCACAATACATTGTGTAAATGAATGCCTTTCAGTCCTAAAGCACATCATCTTCCCCCTTGGGTCCTCAGGACCTTGTCTTACTGGTGATCCTTAGGCAGTGCTGCCAAAATTTCCTCTGATCGAGACTAAACAGATTGTTATTTAAATGACTCTGTGTATGACATATCAGAAACACTTGAAATTAATCTATATATTGTCCACTCCCTCTGAGCTCTGATGTTGATCACATCTATGAGCCATAAACCCAAACCTTCCCTGTAACCCTATTACACATGTATACAACATCAGAATTGACAGGAAATTCATGTTATTCCTGTGGTTCTCATTTGCTTATTCATTTATATAGGTGGCCATTACTGTAAGTGTAACTGACATTTCATTAAGATTAAGACATGACCTGGTCCTTCTTCCTTAGTCTGATTTTTTGTAAAACTGATTTGTTATACAAACCTTATTCATATACTTGAAAGAATATGGAGTAGGTAGGCTATAAATCTACCTAGTTCTGCTCATTTGAAGACCTTCTTTAAAGAGAACTTTTAAGTCGTCCATTATTATTGTTTCCAGTGCAAAAAAATCCAGCATTAGAATTAAGCCTTTTAATTTGCAATTCTGATATACAGCATGCTTGTGAATATTACAATTCAGATGCATTTCCCCTTTCTGATTTCATCATATTGAAAGACACCTCATTAATTTGGTACTGGAATTCGTTATTTTCTCACCTAAACATTTTGAATTAATTTGAAATTATATGTATTATATGTATGAAATTGGAATTTTCTTCTGTGAAGTGTTTTCCCTTGTCTGTGGATGTATTTATGTACGTTCTTAGTTCACTCACCCAAAAGGAAGCTTGCTATCTAAAGATTTCTGTCCAAAATCCTGAAAGGTATTGAGAAACACTAGGGATTACTTCAAAAACAAGTGTGAAACAAGGAAACAAGGAAAACGGGAGCTGCCAAACAAACAGGCGAAAAAATGTTCCTTTGAGTATATTGTGAATGAATAATGCCACTTTTAATAAAAATAATATGCTTTTCTTTCTTCAGTTGCCAATTTTAAGTCTGCTCTACTCACCACTACAACCCCTCTGTTAACACAGAAGAGGGATGGTGACAGCTAGCATCCAATATCTCTTAGACATTAAATGCTGTCAGTCACCTGGCTCACCTCACACTGAGTTTACTATCCACACAGCAGAACTAAGGTATTTTAGAGAGGACTGGGGTTGCTTTACCAACTGACTTACTCGCCTGATGCTGTCTGACTCTACCGCTAGGCCAAACCAACAAACCAAATCTAAATCACAACGCCCAGCCTCTAGTCAGGGTTTATAAAAAATGATACCTGAATTATCCTAGAAGAATTCAGGAGGTAGTACATTCCATAGACATCTTTAATGAAATAGATTGTCTTAGGTATTGTCAGATGATGAGATTCGCAACATTTACGCAATATGGACTTTTCCCGGTTTGATTAGATGTCTTACTGGATTCTCATGCCTTTCGTGTCTCTTCTCGTGTGAAAAGCCACAGGCGATGCGTGGAAAGGGATTGGAGGGTGGAAAGTAGGTCAGATATTCAGCTTTGGTATCTGTGTAAGGACTACATTTGCATTTTGAAACCTCTGGCTTTTGAAGTTTCAGGTTGCTGTTGTTCTCTCTTTCACTTTAAATCCACACATGGGAATGACAGTCAAGCACCTCCTTCCAGCTATGCATCCTTTCTGCAGAAAGAATGGAGAATTAATTAGAATTCGGGGGTAGAAGCATGCGAGTCATAACTAGACTTGCTAGTTTATTTAATTAGATTCCCAACCTTTTAAAATGCATTATTTTGTATACAAATCAACACATAGTGTGATGTGCGTGGGCAATGCCCACCCGCAGGTGCTGGTGCGAGTTCCTTAGAATATAGGGATGGCAAGTACACACAAGCTGTCTGTATACTGCCCAGTATATCTGTAGAGAGACAAAATACCTGTTTGCAGTGTTCCCCATAGATAAGTGGGGAGTAGAACTCAAAACATTGGAAGGAAGTACATCAGACGTTATAAAAACTGAACAAACAAACCCAAAACTACACAGAGGAAAGATTAGCTGAGCTGTGTTTGGGTGTTCTGTTCTGTAGGTGCTCTGCCACCCTCAGCTGACTGTAGAGACAGGAGCACCTTTATAGCACCTTTAGGGGTGATATAACATTCTGGATCAATACAAAACCTTATAATACCCCCTATAATATTAATTTTCAATTGATTGATAGGAATATATAATAGAACTCCCCATCGCCAGCCAGACTAACAATACAGTTAACAGTCACCTTCAACATGAAAGATCCCAGAAATGTCCCCTACAAACAAGACAATCCATCCACCTGACAGGTGTGGCATATCAAGAAGCTGGTTAAACGGCACGATCATTACACAGGGGCACCTTAAATAAAAGGCCACTCTAAAATGTGCAGTTTTGTCACACAATACAATGCCACAGATATCTCGGGTTTTGAGGGAGTGTGTGATTGGCATGCTGACTGCAGGAATGTCCACCAGAGCTGTTGCCAGAGAATTGGATGTTCATTTCTCTACCATAAGCCGCCTCCAACGTTGTTTTATTTTTTTCACAGCCATAAGTGAGCAACGGTAGTATGCATTGATCAAATACTTTTTTCTTCAGGCAGATGGGTAGATTTCCTTTCATCAGCGTGCTAGATATAGATAGATATATAAAAATAAAAATGGAAAATGTAACAAGCATTGTTACAATGTAGTACAAGTCTGCTGTGGTTAAAGTGTCAAAGCAAAATGGACGAAGGATTTACCAAAATGTAGGTTTGATTGGATACAATTGTTTCATTTGAATGATTTTCTAAAACAGCAAGTTTAACAGGCTGAGAAGATTTGCGGTTTAAGGTGTAAAATTCCAATTTATGAAACCTACTATGTTATATCCAGCCGTATGCTATCAACAACACCATTGTTCAGGGATCACAGGGGGACATACTACAAAGCAGAGCATGACATGATTGAGATGAAGGAAATAATATAATCTAAATGGGAGCAACTTGGTGCATAATTTGAATCATTCTGTAACATTTAGCAATCAATTTAATAGCATAAAAAACTATTATTTGAAAAGGTTCTCTGTGGAAACAAAGGGGACCAGGTGGAGATATGAATGTATGAAAAAGAGGTGGTGAGGATTTTATTATTTTTTTAATGGCAAGACTTTATAACCAGCAGGATCCAACTTTACTTGTACTTTATTACTACAAGACTGAGTAATGACTATATAAGATTGGGAAGTTTAAATATCTTGTGGGTGGTTAAGTGTAAAGCTATTGTCTAGTTTTTTCTTTATTTGCTCCTACTGCTGCTGCTACTATCATACTACTACTTATAATAATCATTAAATACTGTGTGCCCCATTGTTTGTTAGTCTCAGTGTGTGACTTTAAATAATTTACATATACAATTAAATAAAAAGGTCAAGAGTACAATTTATTTTGCATATGATTATGAAGTGCACCACTGGAGTAAGAACAAAGGTACCACTCCAAAAATAGATTTGTAAATATCTTTGTAACAGTGCAAGCCCCATGGAAACCTGTCTTTATCAGGCGATCTGTATGATGAGCACAAGAGTAATATCCTTGTTGAAAGAGAAATGTTACCCAGGAAATCGGGTTTATTTTGTGAAAAAACACTTAATGTATATCATCTTACCTTGGAGATCTAATCATGTTTAATAACCGATTTCCCGTACCTTTTGTTGTCTGTGTTTACACCCCAAACAGTGCAAATGTAAGCAGGTTCAGAATAAAAAAAAAATGCCACATACTCTGAACATCAAATAGGAAAAGGGTTGAATTTATTTCTGGGATGCATTCTCCCTGACTTCCCTTCAGTCTTTCTTCAAGGGGTTTTAGTTCTTAGGGATCAGAACAGAACTTGAACTGGGCACCACTTCAAAAGAACATAATCAAAATGGTTTGTTGCTGCCACTTACACTAAGGCACCTTCTGCACTGCCAATCATTTACATTGTTCATTTATGTGTGGATTTATCATTTTGCCCATTGTGATTATTAAAAAATGTTTAAAGTGCATGACCAGGGCAAATCTTTATTATCCAAATGACATCCTTGGCATAGCATGTTCACTAAATATCAGTTACGTCCTCACTCAGACTCAGGGATATATTTAATAAGCAGATCAGACTTTAACTTGTACAGCCCAAATAGATGCCCTGCATTATTTATCTGCAAGGGCCCTGTAGGTACAATCATATTCACAATAATTTCCCTCAAATCCTCAGTAGCAAACTACAAAAATAATGGCATGCTACTACAGAATATTTATTCCTACATACAGATAATGATGTTGAATAACACAACCACTTATTTTACCTGCTAATACGGCTCCTTCCACTGTAAATATCTGCCATTAATACCTTCTGAAATTCAGCTTAGCTCGGGGCTGTGCTTCAATTAGATTATTCAGCTGGCAAACAAGAGGAAGTTGTGATTTTGATCCTCTAATAACGAACCTCTGTGTGCATCCTGCCCAATCAGGAAGGATTTACTGTGATCGGCCCAACAGGAGCCCTGCAGCCGGTGCTTATTTAAGGATTTACCTGGCAAAAATCTGACTTTTAATCTCCCCCTGAAAATCTCACTGTTTTTATTTCTTTCACTCTGGTTCTAGAAAACTGATGAAAGTGATTCACATTCACATGCTAGATTTTAGATATAAATATAAACTCTGCTATATGACATTCAGAAGTCAGGTCATGGAGATAAAATGTACTGGACAGCACCTGGCACATACCTGGTAGCTTGTACTAGGCAGTCAGGCAGAATCTGACCAAGCAGGAGGCTCTTTCGTGTACCATATTTGTGTACGCGCACACTGCAAAATCGTCAGTGTTCAATGAACTCTGACAGTGTTATTTTTCACACGACCATGGTCAGAGCTCATTAAATACTGCTGATTTAGTGCTGTGGGGAAACTACATTTGTGGGAAGTCATCTTCTAATGGAGCAAAGTTTTATTTCACCTGCTTAGTCAAATCACATTCAAATATTTGTTTCCTGACAAGAAGTGTTACTCTTGTAACAAAAATCCCTCCTACAAAAACAATTTAGTAAACGTGGCCGGATATGTATTTAAATAAGTTAGAATGGCAACAAGCTATAGAAAGTCATTACATCCGACATTAAAAATGACATAATGCAGGTAAGGTTCGGTTAATGTGATTGTTTTCTACGTTTACCATGGCCTCACACACTATAATTTGAGTTTTGTCCTTTACAGTCCTCAAGCTATTTTCTTTAATTGAAAGTAAACAAACATTGATCTGTGACAAACTAAATAATCTTCAGCACAAAAATCCTGTCCTGGACCTGTGATATTTGATGTTTGATGTGTAACCTTCAAAGCTTTGACATCAAAGACATCCATCGGCAGTTTCTGATGCAACATTGTAAATTCGAGATTGTCTGACTTTTTGTTGTGGAATGTTTAACACATTTAAGATGTATATTATAGGAAAGTAAATAAAGTTGGCTTGTTAAACTTATGGAACCATAAAATTTGATCTGCATACAACTGGGAGCATGTAGAAAATGCCATATCATATGACATTGCCTCTTGAACCCTGAACAGCTTCACTCAGTGCTGTAACATGTGATTCTAAACACACAAGCCACCATGCACACATATGGCCATCACACTGAGCTGCCTTGTGGCAGTCCCCTGGGGTCCCATTTGTACGAGTACCACATTTCATTGCTCAATGGTGTTAATAGGTGTGTACTTCCTATCAAGTAATGAATTGAGTCCACAGCACAAACAGTAGATTTACAGCATCTTTGACTATAAGACTCAATGGCTGAAAATGACATTTCCATTGTGGGCAGGGTGGCTGCTCTTGGTAGCAGGAACCTACAGCACCTGACCTTATCTGATGTAGCCACAGTGGAAACACTCAATTTCACTCCAGCAGTGGACGGAAATACAGAGCTCAGTCTGAATTCTGCAGGGTGTCATGTACAGATTGAGTCATGGATTGGTCATGAAAGAGAAAAATGGTTTCTACATAGTTGACAAAATCACTTTTATGAGCGGATGGTTGGCCTTTGCTTGACTTACAGTATGACTTATACTAAGGAATGTTTATAACTTTGTAACTTTCTCTTTTCTCTCTCACCTTCTCTTGAGAATGTAGATTTAGCCAGGTTATTGTCCTTTAAGCAACAGTACTACAACAAAACAGGAAAGCTGCCAGGTTTTCCATTATTACAATTAAACTTATCAGTTTCTAAAGCTTTCCATTTATTTGTTTTAGGATCGTGATTGCTTCTGAAGGGCAAACACTCACTCTGTACATTCCCAAAGTGTTGTGTTTTTGATAAGAGGTCAGGGTAGGGGTGTTGTAGTCAGTGACGTTCTGTTTTGTCCTGGGCAAACAATAGTGCTGGGAGAGGAAAGCAATCCCACACAGTAGAGCACTGTGTCTCATACAGACATTTCTGGATGCCTCTGATGGAATTTTGGCAGCAGGTTCTATTTGAACAGTCAGGATTACAAACCAAGGTGAAATAAGAAGTGAAGGAAATATAACGGTTTACGGTTAACTGCAAGCATTACTGATAGCTGTGACAAGGCGATCAATGTAGCATCTTGATCCAGATTGTAATTTGGCTGTATTTGTGGCACCTTGACATGTAATGTACAGATGTATTTATCACAACTTATATTTGACCAAAATGAAAAGCTGGAATCACAAACAGTTTTTTTCATTCAAATCCTCCCAATCTGGAATCAGAAATTGTTCAGTCAATTGGGCTCATCACTTGGTCTTGACATGTCTGCTTAATAAAGTAGAGATTCATTTTCTGGGTATTATGCAGCAATATGCTTTACTTCATTCCATTGTGTTATTACTATTATATATATATTTAGTTAACCACTTTCATAGGCATACATACATATTGCTGCTACTATTACTACTACTAATTATTATTTTAACAAATCACAAAATACAATATTTGTACTTAAATATCAATAAATATGTATACAACACCTATTTCACCATGCACATAGGAATTAAAATAGACTAACACATGTAAGAAGTTAATATTTTGTAGTGAAAACTAGCTGTTTATTTTTCTCTTCTTAAAGGCTGGCAAATAAAGACTCCATGCTTGCCGACTATAAGAGTAAGAAAAGGGCTTTTATCTCAGTTTTAAATGCAGCCAACTGCTCTCAGGGGAGAGAATTAAAATTATAGCCACTCACAGGAGGAAGACACTATTTTTTCTGTAATTGACGTTCTTGAGAAAAAAACTAAAGAAAATAAGGATAATTGTACGGTTCATTTTTGAACCATTGAAAAGGCATTGGCGTTGACTAGAAAAACTCTCTTCTCTGTTTTTTATACTAATAATATCAGTATAAGCCTTCATTGAGTAATAGGAAATTATTTTCAGTCCTTAGTAGGCAGAAAAAAGCTGGGGGATATAAATACAGCAGCACAATGCAGTTTTCAGAAGCCTATTCTCATTTCTACTTTGTATAGGTAAAAAGGGTAACATTTTACAATAATGGGCATGAATTCCTCATGAATTCCAATAGTACAACACAGGAAAAATACATGAATACATGATAATTCTTGTGAACTCAGATTAAATTAATTTGCAATTCAAGTATGTGTATTCATAATGATTTAAAGGCTCTTATTGATATGGAATTAATTTTTAATAAATTAAGTTGATCATATATATATATATATATATATATATATATATATATATATATATATATATATATATATATATATATATATATATATATATATAAATATAAATATAAATCATGTCTGCACAACATTAATTCATTTTAATGAAGGGTATGAATTCATTATGATTCATGGTTATTAAGGATCTTTTCTCCAGTATGTTCCTCATGAATTAATGCGTAATTCCTTTGCAACAAATTGTGTTAATCATGTGTACAAATCAGGACTTTTTAATTTTAAAATGTATTTGTTCTTGCAATAATCGGCATAATGCCAAGTTACGTTTTCTTGTAAATATGCATGATTCATGACACCAGCGGTGGTTCTGATGGGGGACTCCTAACTAGCACCGCTGACAAAACACTGTCAGCACCCCCCACCCCCCCTTACAAAAGCAGACAATACACCCCCCTAATATTACAACTGGACCCAGCCAGGCCCCTCAGTTGAAAGGGTCTAGAACCGCCACTGCATGACACATACTTCAATTACAAATTAATTTAATCTGAGTTCACAAATATTCATGTGTTTTTCCTGTGCTGTACTATCAGAAATCATGAGAAATTAATGCCCATTAATGTAAAGTGTTAAAAAGTCTCCGTCCAAACCCACGTAGAATGAGATAGGTAGTTGAAACTCATCACTCCCCCACATGCACACAGTCTTATTAATAATGGTGATATGAGCTCAATTGAAATGCCCAGCCCTTGATATCCAGTGGGTGCACCGTGTTATTAAACCACAGCAGCATTTTGAAGCCTTGGAGGTAATTGGGTAATTAGTTATTGTGGGTGACATGAGTGTGCTATTGGAAAAATGATTATTTCTTCATCTATTTTTTTTTTCTAAACTCGAAATCTGTGGTAGGAAGCCAAGCTAACTATTTAAAGCTCTTTTTGCAACAGAGAACAGCTTTTGGTAACTTTCTGCCCGTCTGGAACTGGAAGCCTCGCACAAAAAGTTTGATAAGGACTGCACTTTTGCATTCCATACCATTAATTTATTTATTTTAAATTCAGAATCTCCAATTATTTTCCCCTCATTTTGGGCGCATTGCCTAATTACTGAACTGGGCTCATTTTACCCAGCTGCTGCTTCAGAGAGAATGAGACAAAGCATGCACGTCAGTCATCTCTTTCATGGTCAACCTAGAAAGCCTACCCACCACACCAATGGGAGGAGGTGGTGGAGATGGAAAAGATAGCACCCTGAACCTGCAGGTGTCCTAGATGCCAAATAAGTCACTTTTATGTAGAGAACCAGTTTTTTCCCAGCTGGCTTCCACTCATTATCCCGCGGTGGCATTCAGCTAGTTGTGCACGTCCCCCGGGGAAATGTTGACCAAGGCCAGCGATAGCACAGGCTAGATTGGAGAACAGGTTATCCAGTTTGTAGGACAGACCCTGCCTTCTAGTCTAATCCTTTTAGCAGATGTGCCAGTTGGGAATCTGCAGATTACATTCCTGTTAGTCAGGTGTTTCCTTGCACATATATCTGCTACATAATGTCAGCTAATTTGGTTTTATTTCATATGATTAATATACTGTTAAGTCCATAAACAAATGATTGCTTGCTGAAGGAAGCTTGACATTAAATGTGTATTTTACATTTCAGCAACTAATTGGTTTAATTAAGTGTTTGCTTGAGAGGTTGAGTTTGAGGGGACATTTTAGAGGCATAAATGAGGGAATAAATGAAACTTTAAAGTGAAATGAGTGCAGGATTTAATTCATTGATTGAAAGTTATTGGTTACAGTAATTTCCCTAGAATGAGGAACATTTGCCAAATATTATTCTGGTTAAATACACAGCAGAAACAACAATTTGTTTTTTTACATTTGGATACATTTTACATTTTGCAATTACCACCAGCTAAACCGCCCCCACATTTTTTTCATGTTTTGTTTTTTTCATACAAATGTGGTTTATGTCATGATGTATTTCTATCTGCCTCATGTACAAGGTTGTGGGTGACTCCATTGAATAAGTGCGATGTGGGGGGATATATGCAAAATCATTCTAAATATAGTCAAACTGAAAGGGGTGGAATAGGTTGATTTACATGCAATGACCAGCAAAACAAAATGGAACACAATTACATAAAACTCCAGGGGGTATGAACTGACACAGCGAGGCTACCTAATGTATTGTGCATACTTGCCAGGAATTTATATCGCATGCACTGATGCTCTTAAGTATCAACAGGCTCAGTCTTGGTTGGAACAGAGCAATGACCCGTGAACAGACTTGTTCTGTAAAGCTCCCCCACGCGTTGCGGTGTTTGCACAAGTCTCTTAATGCACTGTGTCAGAAACAGCCAGAATAAACATTATCATGGAAGGTACATATCTAAAATATATTCCCTTAGACCGTCTTCTGCTACAGCTTGTGCACCAGTCCCAAGAAAAACTAAGTAGAGATTAAAAGAGTTTAAGCTCTTTTAGTAAATGCACGCTGGGTTTTAGCAGATAAGGTTTATTGTGGCTAGATTATGTAGATGTGGTCACTGGACAAAGGCTAAAATGATTAAATGGTTTCCCAAAGTCGGTAGTGAGATTAAATGAGATCAGTGGTAGTGTACTATAACTCTTGCTTCACAATCGCTCTGATTGATGATCAGATAAGCTTGAATATATAAAGGCTATTAATTTTTAATGACAAATTGAATATGTCCAACTCTTTTTTGTGACAGCCCCCTGGGCCAGATAAGGAAAATATACATCTGTTTTGTTTTCTTCTCAGAAAGAAAATGACTCCCTTGGCCAGTACTGGGAAGCATCAGACGTCTATCTAGATTTCTATGTATTGACTATAAATCAAATATTATGCATTATGTTGGCAGTATATTTTGGACAACATTGTACGTCAATAGTCTGTATATCTGCCAATATGATATGGTTCGTATCAAGTCTCTGAGTATAACATGGTGGATGCAGAAAAACAGTTTAATGTCCTGCACGGAGTCCTGACCTCAACTCCATATATTGGGGGTTGCCTACGTTTGCAATCTGCATGGTTTAATTGTAAATGAACTATAAATGCTTCAATCTGACCTTATAAATTATTACCAGCATGTTAAAACGATGGCAGAGAGTTCAGGGAAGGATTTCATTATGAAAGGTCGGCCTGAACAAAAAAGCCTGAGACACAGGAGTATTCGAGAATACAGCATTGAGTGGGGCTAAGGGTGGGCCTTAAACTTTTTAAATACTTGTGATGCAGCTACATTTTGAATATTGGCTGCGTTAACACTGTATTGTTTTATCTATACCATATCTATACAAGATAATACAAAAGAAATTAATCACAATTCATTCTTTACCAGTTTATGTGGTACTGAATATATTGTTGCTTAATTGAACATGGTTGGTTTCCTATCACATGGAATGTAATTGTTCATGACAATGAAAGTGTAAAGCAGCTTTTTCGTACAGAAATATTTCATTATGGTCCCTATATAGGATATTACTCAGTCAAACACATTTCCAGCGATAACAATAGATTGAAGGACATGTTACACTGACAAACCAAATATAAATTAATCCTGTGAATGCAAAGGACACTGCAGTGCACCGCTTATATTTTTGAGGCAGACAGCTGATTTTCCACCAGCCTGTCAAACCAAATACATGTTGTATTTACACACATTTATACTGAATTTGAAACCAGAACACATTTTGCAGCTTCACAAGGCACTGTGAGGGAGACACCTCCTGAATTGATAAGTGGACGATAAGAATGCAAAGAATGTCCAAACAAAATGGCAACCCTCATAAATCTGTGCTATCAAGATCAATCAGTGGTAAACACTGGTGCTTTGAACATTCAGCAAAGTGAAGTTAGAGCGAGACCGAACAATCTCTCTATTCAGAACTGTTTCAAGAACTGACCTAGCCCATTTACTTAGTACAGTTTAGTAAAGGATATTTGCGCAACTAAATGACTCACTGAATATTAAATATTTGGTATTTGGGATATACAGGAAAGTACAGATATATTTACATTTTGTTCTGTATGCATAGAAAGAGAAGACTAGGCTCCTTGTGATCAACATAACATATTTTGTAAGCCACCCTGCCAATAAATAAAAATAATAATAATAATAATAATAATAATAATAATAATAATAATAATAATAATAATAATAATAATAATAACATTGTAAGTGAGACTTGCCTAATTGTATAACTGTGTACATAAACTTAAAATAGTGACGTCCATCCCCTGGGTTCTCAAGAATGTACAAAACTCCCACATGATGCTTTGACATTGCTAGTTTGGGCTGTGAGGATTGGAGGTGGTTTGAATGTGGTATCTTATCTCATACACAAACAAAAAACAAGAATTGAAATCCCAATATAATTAATGCTTATGAAAATAGAATGTATTATATAAAACAGTTAAACCTTTGTTTTAGTGAAAGAGACCTTCATCAGCAGACTCATTTGGAAAAACATTGAACACTAGGTAATGGCCTATCAATGAGTAATACATAAAGACATCAATTGGCATTTGCCTTGTGACACAGGTGTCTTTAAAAATGTGTAAACATCCTAAATGTAATTAATGAATAGATTTAGTTAATTAACTACTCCAGACCCTTAACAGTCAACAATAAATATCTGCTAGTAGCTCATTATCAGGTAGCTGATTATATTAGGGCTAATTTTGACTATTGAGACATATGTGGCAGTGAGACCTATGCAATCCTAATAATCATGTATAACTAAGCATCTATCGTTTCATTGGGACCATTGAAGGCATTGAATGCATTTATGGTTTAGTTGGGTGAAATTATATTCACCTGCTTGAAACTCTCTCGGTTTTTCTTAACAGGGTTGGGATATTTGGGGAACTCGTCAAGAATGTGAATTCATAAATCATTAAGAATGTGTTGTGATATAAGTAATATTTAACTGACTTCCAGTGCTACTCAAGGTAGTTTAAAGAAAAGAAAGGGATATTCATTATTTAACGTGAATGTGTCTGGATGCATTACCTTTACACAAATGGCTCAATTTCACTTCTGCGTTTGGTGAGGGTTGTGAGCATCTAGAGCAGGTTCCCCAGCCAGATTGATGGATTGCTTCACTGGGATCTGTCAAGAAATGGCTGAGTGAAACTGTTGGATGAATAATGAATAAGATGCAGATTTAGCCCTTCAAATGAAAACATTTGAACAAACAAAAACATTTAATTAATCTTCATCATAACTATTTTCATCTAATTTCAAAAAGGATTTCAGCTTATAGATTGCAAAGTGGTTTCTGTTTTCAGCCCCTCAGTGTCCAGACACCGACTGTGCTGTTTCTTACCGTGGAGAGCAGGTGGTACACAAAGGTACACTGAAGGTTGCACGTATTAATAGTGCCTCCTGAGAACCAGGATGGCTTCTGGGAGGTGAATTCATTGTAAAACAGCTCTGCAATTACATACATGTGTGCAATGGTGGCCAATAAAAAATGCTCTCATTAGGTATGCAATAATTAAAGCTAAATAGCCCCATTATCAAAGAGAAACGGCAGTGCTTTTTCAAGTACAGCAATTCAAATTCCTCCATTCACAAGAAGGGGTTGAAGTTCTTCAGATAACATCACTTGTTTCGAGTATATATCAACCAAAAAGTGTACAACGTTACCCAGCCATTGAGAGCAACAAAGTATAAACAGTTATAAAAAGCATTTTAAGGAAGGGAAAGACAACCACAGCTGGCTGACCTATTTTTCTGCTCAGTTTCAAACAAGTAAAATGATTATTTGTAATCCATGGCTAATGCAGAACAACATCTGCAGTCGGGCTATCCTTACATCAGTGGTAGTTTTGTAGGCCTGTTTATGCCCCCCACATGTTTTTATGCTGAATTGGTATAGTTAAGTAAATGTTTCACTGACATAATTAAGAGTTGAAGTGGAACAAAAAACAGAAGAAACCATAGTCCTCCAAGGACCAGGGTTACCTACCATTACCTTAGTCGAAGCTTCAGGTTCTATATTCATATAAAAGTTTTGTACATACGTGTCCCTTGATCAGTGCCAGTTAAAGCTGGTTTTGACAGTTGGATTTTGGAATGAGGTTGAAGGTAGATTCTAATTCCGTTCTTATATATATATATATATAAAAAAAAAAACCTCTTGTTGTCTCTTGTGATTGACACTGATAGCTAGGTATGTAGATATAGGCAAGCAAGCAAACAAATTTGATTGCTTTTTAAAAATATAATTTTTCAAAGGGTTGCAGATTAATATTACCTGAGCAACTGAAGTATGTATGTATCTGACAGACTTTCAAACGTCTTTCACGGCACATGGCCATAAAACCGGGGAGTGATGGCACTGCTTTTCAACTAACCTAGAAGACCAGAAACCACCAAGAGTGAAGCGTTTCTTCAGGCTTCAATCCACCAGGCATCTGCAGCAAAGCCCACAGCTCTGTTGCATTTAAAGCAGGCTATTAATTTTACTTGACATGCACTTTTCCCAAATATAAATTATTAGTCAGCGTCATTTTTAATCATCGCAAGAATTACTCTATTCAGTAAATGTATTACAGCGATTTATTTTTATACTCGTGTAGGAAAAACAATTTTATGTTCTGTATATGTATTCAGTGTCTGCACACATCTGTCAATCCCATAAATCAGATGTACGTAAAAATGATTTACATTAGAAAATTATTTGTCCGGAGTAACACCTGTTTCATTCACTTGTCACTTTGACATTCACATATTTTTTCCATTACGAATACTGTGGAAAAGGACAGAGTAACTTTTGAAGTAGAATAAATGCACAAAAGCGGTGCACATGAACATACATACGGTGAAAAATATAAAAGCAGGTCTTTGAAAAAAATAAAAGCAGGCTTTGCAGGTTTTGCATGCAGGTCCACTCAGCAATTATAACGGGCACTGATGGGAAGTGATCACACTACGGGTTAGGTTGCAAAAGGCCATGTAAATGATCCCAAACAATTCCTCTCTCTGTTCAACTTAAACAATATCATAGGGACTTACTGTTCATGCCTTGCTTTGCTGCTCAAAATGAAAAGTTAATGAGGCTGCATGTCTGGGGAGCCAATAGAAAATACCCACATTAAATATCCATCTTCTCTTGCTTTGCTTTAAGCTCAAGGTGTCATTAAGAACAGCACCTTTATGCTTAGCATGAGAAAGATATATGTATGGCCTGTTTCCATTGGTAATGTAGCTTTCTTCAGAATCATGCTTTCATGTTTTAGTATACTAAAATGCCCTGCAATAAAATACTAGAGAGAGCAAGAGAAAAGAGAAATTGCAAAGGCAACCTTAGATTACTTAATTAAGCAATGCAAGGCTTTAGCTCAGCAAAGGTAATTTAAGATCTCAAAAGGGTAATAAAGTACTTATAGCAGTGACAAATTGCTTCAGTACTTGGAAATTATAGATTTAAACCGATAAATGGTCTCTTCGGACATTGAATGAATAATAATGGAACACAAATCTATTTCTAATTCAATAAAATCACTGAATTTGTTGTGATTATCCACATTTTGAATACCTTATGAGGTGGAATTATTCTGAGAACTGCACTTCCATCATCCAATTAAAAGTCTACCTCTCCATTACAAAGATTAAGTGCTTCATTTGCACATTTCAACATTATCCCCCATTAGAAATATTGATAAAACTCTTATGGTTCATTGGCCTGATTAAGGTGTCTGGTTGCTGCCACCGATGACAACAATGATAAAGGACATAGTACTGAAATCTGCCTGTGATGGTTGTTATGGTTTCAAATAATGTAAACCAATATTGTACCATTTTTAAAACAAACAGTGATTGTGAAGTTTCACAACCTAGATACTCATTACATGTCAGTGGGAGCTGGATCAGGTATGAGATACAGTACTTGTCAATCTGTCAAATTGCTAATGTCATTGCAATAAATTGGCTTGTAATTATGTTGTAAAGTACCTATTAAAGTCCTACTCCTCTGTAATTACAAACCAAGTCAGAACTACAGAAGGCATTGAGCTGCAGGAAGCTCAAAATCAAGATGAACAAGATCTGGCTATGATGCAGAACTTAGGATTTAGATTTTCTTGATGCATTTGGCTATGTAGAAGAGATTGCCATGCCTCCTAGCTGACATCTCTATGTATGGAAGCTTGGAGTTGGATACTTGATGAGAGAAGCTCTGTGAAATTCACACAAAGTTGTGTCATGAGAACTGGTTGTCAGTCCAAAACCTCAAGTTTTCAGTCAAGCCAGTCCAATGACTCATCTTCACATCAGCTAACTTTCTAAATAAAAATAAACTCAATACTGAAAGACAAATCGGTACCAATCCATAATTGGCAGACAATTCATATCCCCCCTAAAAAGCGATTTGCTAAAGTGAGCGATTTTTCTCAAACATTAAGACTAAATAACTAAAGGAAAGGGAGACCAATTTTATTATTCACATTTATTATGGCTTGACTGACTGTTTGTGGTTTCTGACTGCAATCCCGGTCATCAGATCTCTTGAGTTCTCCTGTGAACTTATTGATCCATCTGTATATGACTGAAGAGGGCCATATTCTTCATAGTTCTTCATAACATGCATCAGATCACAGTTCTACCAAAGTATGGCTAGAGGTGGGAATAATACAAAACATTTTTGTAAGGAAATATGGAACGGAATTTTCAAACCATTTGCTGGAGTGAGAAGTGGAAGATAAGCTGAGAAGTAATGCTCATCAATTTCAGTCAGAATTCATTTACTGCAGTGTAACCTCAGGGCAGGATTTAGACCAGTTCACATTGGTTCTAGTGAATTTATCTGAAAAAATATTAACAATCACAATGTTGTTATTCATTAATTTCGTTTTAAATTATAAAAAGAATTTGAATTGATGTGTACCTAAAACTTTACACTAGTACTTTGTTTCTGGTCACAAACGCTGATGACAACACATTTTCTGTAACTGGAATAATTCATCCCTGTGCATATTGTATACACCCCTGAAGCATATTGTATACTTCTCTTAAATGTGTCAAATTACAGGGACGATGCATGACAAATTTGCCCTTTTGCTTCCAATTTTGAGATTCCTTTACCCTCAAAGTAACGTGTTGATGTTTACTGTCCCTGACCAATTGCCATCTCTAAGCAATGGTCCCCACTGAAACAGGGACAAAAAACTGTTTGGAGCCAGGAGTAAAATATAAAAGATGTTATGGTTGAGTTAAGTTTAAATCTTCCTCTCTACTCATTAATAGGATGTTTTTGTCAGTTAATTATTGAGTTACTTAAAGCGACAATGTTCGTCTGGAAGCTGATCTCAAGTGTTGACAGGATGCTTAAAGTATACAGAGGGTTTTAAATTAGCTCCCCAATCAATTCTGATTAAGCGAATAAATAAAGTGCCCAGTAATTATTTTGAGACTGCAGGCGCCACATACTGAATGATAGTTCCTGCTTCTGGCTTGTGGCAGATGCTTCTCTGCGGTGCATGTAGTATTTATAGGCTCAAGTGTAAAGAAGAGCCTGTTGTAAAAATGTGTTACTCCTGTTCCTACATAAATCAGGTGAGCAAAACAGATCACTGGAGAGATCAATTCAGATTGGATGCATGCATGGGCTAAGCACTGTTGAAAGAATGTCAGTCCAACCGGTATTGGCCCCTATTCAGACAGCAGGTTGAGCTCTTGGAAGGGATTCTCTGTGGGGTCTGAGCTCGACTGATCAAGTGCTACGTGGGGGGTTATGGGACTGAGACAGCCAATGTTTCTGTGCCTTGCTACACAACAGAGATTCCAGTCCCTTTGATCTCTGCAGTGTTATCAGTAAGAGATGCATTCTTGGTCTGCAGATTATGCTCTGGACCAAATGTTTTATTTTGTATTGATCCTTCTAGAGAATGTTACTCAGGCATAAAAGGAATTTAAATTCCCAATGTCATCCCAATGTGTACTTTTTAAAAATGTGTTTGAACATCTTTGACTCGGAAGGAAACTGCATATCACGTTCACAACCTTTCAACCTTTCAGGTGATGGTTATCTCAGAAGGTTAATATAGAAGAATCTATTTTAGTATGACTGGATGCGGTTTCTTTTCTTTCCACTACCAGCTACAATGCATTCCCCAAGCAATAATGGGGTCATTGTGAAAGACTATTAGAGCCTTTGCCATTGTAACAATGACAAAGATTCCTGCCATCTTTCAGAATTATGTCCCCTTTTCTTTGGAAATGACTGGTCAAGAGAAAAGAACAAATTGGTTTTATGATGCTGTTATCTAAATAAACTGTAAAGAAATCTTGGTAACACTTTATATTACGATTTAATACATGATTGGTAAATGGTTTATAAAGTTCTTTGAAACCATTCATAATTAAATGTATAAATTATCAATAAACATTTACCATGATTTATTATGATTTATAATAAAGATTTGAATCAAAATTGTGTTTTGGCAGTTGTCTTTCAATTCAGAAGCACTGCCCAAGGGGGAGGGGTTTCAGCACACATTTGCTGGAACGCATCTATGACATTTGTCCATCAAAGCTGCCATTGGCCCCTGTGCCCGTCACTCAAACAGTACCCTTCCACTTCCTGTTTGTATACAAGGTGATGTCTGCACAGAGACTTCCTCTTTTTGCCCATCACCTTGGTTCATCAAGACAGGTGAGAGCCTCTGTGCCACCCGCTAGAGGCTTGCGCCTGCACTACAGCCCGCAGTTGCAGCTGTAGGTCTCGCTCTTCCAGTTTTCTGGATTGAGCTCTGCTGTGCTCACACATCCGTGGTAGAGGCTACGTCATCAGGCTGTCCTCCTCTCCAAGCAGGGGCAGGGCTTCGGTGGATCCTTCCTTCCTTCCACCTGGCCCTTAGCCCTTGTGTCTCCTGTGGCTCAACTGAGCTGAAGCTGGTGTCACGTAAGACTGCTGGCAATCACCTCTGCAAAACGCGTGAGTGAGTAACAGGCCCTGTCCGTACACCCATCGTGGGTCCGTTTTGCAGGAAATGGCTTCAGGGTCACACTATGGCCTAACCCTGTGTTTCTTACTTATGTCAACAGGCCTGTTGAGTTGATGGCTTTTCATCCTCCTCCCTTCGCTTTGGAGCAAGTCGGATTCACCTGCCCTGCCCTGTGCGGGCCCTCAGGTGCTATCTGGAACGCACTAAGGACATTAGGTGCTTGGACCAACTGTTTGTGTCTTATGGAGCGTGGACACAGGGCCAGGTGCTTTCAAAGCAGCGCCTCTCGCATTGGATTGTGGACACTATTACCATGGCCTACGAGTCCACGGGGACCCCAGTGCCTGAACACCTTGTAGCCCACTTGACTCGAGGCGTTGCCACATCGTGGGCCCTTTTTCAAGGCACCCCCTTGGCAGACATTTGTGCAGCTGCAGATTGGGCTTCGCCGCTTACATTTGTCCGGTTCTACAGGTTGGACGTGACGGGACCGGTCCCTTCCATTGGGAACCTGGTGTTGGCTGCAGTCGAGCCCATGGGCTCTGGCTCCTGATTTCCTCTCCCAGTCTGCCCCGTTAAGTACATCCTGATGAAGCTATTGAACCGTGTCTTCCCTTCCAGTTGAGCACCCATGTGAACTGTTCCTGGACTTGCTGATTGCCCTGTTGATGTGTTCCAGGGTCAGACATGGGGTCTCCAGGTACGTTGCCTTACGAGGCTGTCCTGTATATAGTTTGTTCATTATTGCATTATGTGCGGTGGTGCAGGTGTCTGCCCAGTACCCCGCTATGTACATATAGCAGGACTGTGGCTCCACTCTATCCTGTGTAGACTGGAGCTCACTGCCGCTGTTCCCACCCGATGGTGCTCGAGTTGTTTGTTGCCTTGCTGTGTACATAGTTCCTTGGTCAGCAGGTCTGTGGCCCACTCAGGCTGTGCCATAGAGTAAGAGGCTGCTGTTGCTGTCCTCAGCGGTAAGCACTTAAGTGGGCTCTTGTGTTCCGCTGTGTACATAGTTAATTTGTCAGCACAGTAGAGCTAATGTTGCTCTGTGTTAGCTGGTCAAATCAGCAGGTGTCAACTCCTCCTGTGTTCTGCGAGTGGTGCATGAGTTGGTTCCTATGCCCCGTGGTGTATATAATTTATTTGTACAACATTTTAAGTTGTCAGCATAGTGGAGCTCTCCACTCTGTACTGTTCAGTTGAGTAGGATGCTCCTGTGCTGTGTGGAGGCAGCATGAATGTTCCCGCTGCCACACGATATGTATTGTTGTTTCAGCTCGGCTACTCTGTGATTAGCCGGCTGCGTATTATGTTGTGTTTCAGTGGGTCCGTGGCCTCGGTCCTAGTGGATCAGGGGTCCACTGCCATGATAATGTGCGGAAGCTGCACAATTTGCTTGATTGGCTACACCAAATATTGTGCAAGTAGGTTAACGGCCTCACTCCTATCTGCAGCCGGCCTTGCTATTGTAAGAGGAGGGTGTAACCTCTGTAGCCCGCTTTGTATATGGTGATTCTAGAAAGTTCCCGGTAGAGCATGACTGCGGTCCTCGCTCCTGAGTGGCCCAGGTGTGGCACTACAGGTCCTTTGGTATTACTGTCTGGAGTTGTGTAGCCGAGGCCCCTTAGCGGTCACCTTTATCAGCTCGCTGCCTCCTCCCTTATGACGGTTTGGTTATACTGTAAACCCACCCCCTTGGGCAGTGCTTCTAACTCGAACCTATTGTAATCAAGGGTTGCAAGGGTTGTAAGGGTTGCAAGGTCACGCAGGAGTTCAAGCTCCCGGCAAGAAGAGGCAAGTCCTTGTGCAGACTTTATACAAACAGGAAGTGGAAGGGTCCTGTTTGAGTGACGGGCACAGAGGCCAAGTTTTCTCCCGTGAGAGCGGGGGGGGTTCACATTTGGGGGCCCCCCCTCAGCCCGGGGCCCCAGGCAATTGCCTAGGATGCCTACCCCCTTGCGATGCCCCTGCTGACAACACCGGTGAACCATTTCTGTATCCAGATTAATGGCATGGATTACTGGTCTCTGCATGGATGGCACATCATGGTACACACACTTGAAAATACAAGGTGCCATAGATATCAGTATACAGAGCGTTTCCCTGTATTTTGTAATATGAATATTTTTGTTTTGTAGAGGATTTTATCAACTTAAAGGATTAAAAGGTGTATATGTTAATTAAGGACAAGTAATTTCATTTCAGAAATAGCAACCAATTAGACCTTTTAAAAGGTCTTTTGAGAAGCTTTTTAAAAAGAAAGATTACCTGGAATGACATGTGACCATCTAGATTCAAACATCTGGTATTGAAGGCTAAGATATCCCGATATCAGCTTCACAATAGGGAGGACTTGTTTGTGAAATAAACTTGAGTAATGTTTCCACTTAAACCCTCCCAACCTTCCCTGTCACCAGTGCTGTTAAATAATTCTACACCTAATGGCAGCCAGCCAGGATTCAAGCAGAGTGAAGAAATACACAGGGTGCTTATAATGTTTGCAGGCCTATTCAGTCAATGGCATTGTGAAATCTGTTAACTGGGGAAGAATGCAATTTTGTACACATATGAATGTGACTATGGGGAATGCAACTGAACAGTGTTGCAGCTGACTATCATAACCTAGTATGAACAGAAGCAATCACAGACTACACTGGTGGTTATTCTGAGGTGGTCTCTGTTGTGTGCTTTGGTTGACTATGGGAAAGTGCTCCCCAGGGACCCATTACTAAGTGAACCAAATTTCATTGCTCCACAGTTTTCACATTACAATTGTTTGAATAGACCAATTCACTTTATAAGCCCCCTGTACAGCACAATCTCATACTGCTCACAAATTATTCATTATATAAATGTATTGGGTTATTTTGATGATCTAAACAGGAAGTAGGAAACAAAATTCTAGCAAAATACACTATGAATTTGATCAATTCCATATCAACTAGTTTCCATGACTCAAATGTGTTTTTTGTTAAATATTGCACTACAAGAGAAAGAATGGTATCATGACCACACACTGACACAGAAATAGGAGAGAGAAAAGGGGCAAAAATCTATGAAGGGAAGACAGAAAAATTATGATGGGTTTACCAAATAGTGCTGCTATCGACTGTCTTTTAATATGTTATCGACAAGAGTAGACAGATGGGCATAAGATCAATATAGTGCATTTGGTGTTCCTTGATAGAAAGATCATATAGTCACAAGGGAATTCAAATATGGTATCAATAAAAACCTACTGTAGCCTCCTGGTCATTGCTCTCTTGGTCTAACATTTTCTGTAATCCTATCAAATCAGTGAGACTTAAAGGTTAGGGAAAGCAAAGAAAGAAAAAATGACAAACCCGGTCATTTCTCTGTCTGAAGCTTCACAAATGCCCCAGATTGCCAGTCTATAAAAAGTAATCAAGACCATTAAAAAGCAGCACATAACAATATGTGACTGATGCATTATTCCTAAGCCATAAATCACACAAATCAGAGGTCCCAGAATTAAATTAATCAAGGACTGTTGTCGACAATGTAGAACAGACGGAGTTATTAACCCCAATTAAATAAACAGATCACTTTGCACACCAGCAACTCAGTCTGCAGTACGACTCCAGCTTTGGTAGATTAAAAAAAGCTATTGTGCCATCCATGTATTAATGAGTTAGTAAGTTAACATCATGGATGCTCTTTTTAATATCATAAGAACAACGAGAAAGTTTACAAATGGGAGGAAACCATTTGACCCATTATGCTTGTTTGGTGTCAAAACTAAGTGATCCAAGGATCATATCCAGTCTATTTTTTTAATGTTCCCAATTTTCAGCTTTTGTTTCAGATTGTGACACCTCTCTGTGTGAAGAAGTGTCTCCTGCTTTCTGTCTTGAATGCCTTGAAGCCCAATTTCCATTTGTGTCCCCGGGTCCGTTTGTCCCTGCTGATCTGGAAAAGCTCCTCTGTTTTGATGTGGTCGATGCCTTTCATGATTTTGAAGACTTGAATCCAGTCCCCACGTAGTCTCCTCTGTTCCAGGGTGAAAAGGTTCAGTTCCCTCAGTCTCTCAGTAGGACATTCCCTTCAGACCTGGAATAAGTCTGGTTGCTCTCCTCTGAACTGCCTCTAGAGCAGCGATATCTTTCTTGAAGTGTGGAGCCCAGAACTGAACACAGTATCCAGATGAGCTCTAACTAGTGCATTGTACAGTCTTAACATTACTTCCCATGGATTTCTGTTAAGTGTCTACTTATAAGGGGGCTCTCGAGTGGTGCATCAGGTAAAAGCCTTCCAGAATGTAGGATGGCATCCTAAATGCTAGTATCAGGCAAGTCTCCAACCCCAGCTTTATTGTCAGCTTTACCAGGAAGTTCCCAGGGGGGCAGTACACATTTGACGGAGTGTTGACTGGTGGAGGTGGACAGGAAATGGATGGAGACTTCACAGATCGTCATATTCCAGCATATCTCTGTGGCTTCTGGGGGTGCCAACAGGTTCAAGCTTTTAGCAGCTGCTTCCAATCTTCCCATTGGTGTGATAGCGGGGCTTATGGGCATACTGAACCCGCCAAGCAAAAAATAGCAGACGGTTTTGACAGCATGCGTTTCAGGGGACACATGCACTCCGCGCCCCTCCTGAAGGAGAACAGTCATCTCGATTACATATGCAAAAGTATGGAGATGTGGGGGAGGATGGAGGAGGTGTCTCAATGATATTTTCACCTTGAGTCAGTTAAACAATAACATGCATGAAGTGCATATAACAAAAAAAACAAAATCCATCATTCATCTCCATTTGTTTTAGCCTTGCTGTTTCTTTCTCTATTCAAGATTAGTTTTCCCAAAGATCCAGTTGTGAGTATTGATTATTTATATTGGCATTAGTAACACCTGAGTGTTGGTTAATTACCAGAATTGGTATCAACTGATTGAAGGTTTGATCTCTTGATGACATTGCACATTGAATCTGTTAAAACCACACCAGGTACACAGCCTTACACCTTCTTGCACTGGTGTGTGTCTCCCAAGCTAAGCCACTGTTTCTTTACCTCCTCAACTACAGTGATGAAAAAAAAAAACACACCTTATCACATACAAACTACGCCTCACTATAAGACACCAAAGCATAATGCATAATTCAACATTAATTTATTTGAAAATGCAAATCTTTGTAAATAATGTAGGTCACTTTTGTGGTTATCTGTGCTTTCTAGGAGAATTATAGGTACATCAATAGCTCATCATTCATTCCCAGCTCCTCTGAGATAACTAGACATATATTATCAGTCTATATTTATTTGCTTTGTTATATACTTCTTCATGGTTAGACATGCAGATAAGCTTTTACAGAGGACACAAATTAGATGCATTAATCCAGGTCTTCCCATCATTTTTTCATTGATCAATATCATTTTTACCGCATGTACAATCTGATTTTGATTTCAAAATTGATGCATCACTGTCATATGACAATTACTGACTCAGTTTGCAAGGTGTGATAGGGATGCACACACTCATGTTTCTCTTTTCACACACATACAACATGGATGTGTCATATGATCCAGTGAGAAAAAGCCTTTAGTGTTACATTGTAGAAATATGGGCCACAGTATGTATGTTCTTTCCAACCTGCTTTTTGGACTCCATTTTTATATTGTGAGGACCTTCATTTTGGGATTCTCATAGAGTTTTGGAGTTGACACTACATCTGTTTGTTAAAACCATCATATTAATCATTGTGGTACTTTGCCTGTTTATCTGTCTGGGGCTTGACGTTCTCAAAAGGCATTTCGCGCTTTTTAAGAAAATAAACATGACATTGACGGATGCGATACTGAAGAATATGCCTTTTCAGTTGATAACAATGCTGAATATGCTGGTATCTTATTGGATTTAACCTCTTTAGCCTTTCCTTCTGTTTTAACTAGCCTAGTCTAATAATACAGTGATCTCTTGGGACTGCTACTTAAGAGAGCACAAGCCATTTAATAATGTTATCAGATTGGAATTCAGACCAGGCCATTGAATCTTCCAAAGAAAGCATGCTACTCTTCATAACGTACATCTCTGCCTTCCAGGCTTTCTCATCAAGACGATAAACAGCAACTTTAGAGAGTTATTATTTTGCTTTACAGGGCTTTACAAGATAAGGCATCTTTTTTTTTATCATTTAAAATTAACTCGTACCAACACCTTTTCTGGCCTGATGATATAACTGTCAGTGAACTTGTTATTCCAGACCTTAAGGCAGTATTATATATATATTTTATGGGTCAAAATTGTATATGAGGTGATATTAGAGGCATGCAATTAAAATGCAGAACATGTTCTTCCATAGGGGTTTGCATGAAAATGTGACATTCTTCAATCTCCCTTCACCACCCTCTATTTCCTTCTCATGTTCAGATGTTTCTAGTTACAGAACCTGTTGGTGTGATATTACATGTAATATGTTTAAGCAACATGCTCTTTCAATACCCAACCATTAGAGGGTAAATGTAATTGGTAAATAATCTTTCAGGAGTTTGAGCCAACACTTTTCTTGATTATTTTGGTAGATATGGTCTAAAATACGGATATTTGCACACTTAATGCACGCTTAATCTTCAGACAACCAAACAATGTGGAAGTGCAGTGACTATACATTTGTATAGATCCATCCACTCATTTATCCATGTCTGTCACAGTCTGCCAGATGAATGAATCATATATACGGCATCTGTTCATGGTATATTGAGCCACTGCCGTTAATGAAGATAAAAACTGGATGTAAAAAAACTTAAAGTATGGCTAACCCCCACCTTTCACATTATCACATTAGAAGTGTTGACAGAATGACAGCGGACTGTTCAGCGGAGGCTTCCCTGACCTTGAACAGAGCCTGAGGGCAAGTGAATCAAAATGTAATGGGAAGTGGAGGTTAAATAACATTGCTCTTCCTAATGACCCTAACAGTTCGTGAAGAAATCATTTGGGTCCTTCTTAATTTGCAGGTTCATCAAAGCATTCTGATTACTGATGAGGCAGTGGAACAGATAGCAATACTGTATCTAGTCAGTTATAGATAATCAAAAAGGACAGGGTAATTCAGTAAAAGATTTTGAATGTCAGGGAGCAATGGACAACACAAACACTGTGTGACAGCTCCTTCTTGGTCTTCATCACCATTAGGGAGCAATTGGATCCTGAGGGGGAACTTTGTTGTAAATGCATTGCCAATGGGAAAGTATTGTTTCACTCTCATGTGTGCACACCGAAAGGTGTATATTCACCTTACTACATTGTATGCTGTGGTTACTATGTGTGTTACTAAAATGTAAAGTGGGAAAGTTTTTATTACTTTCCACACAACAAAGCAAATTAAATGTATATATTTTAAGTCACATGTGTTAGTGGCAGTCTAACAGTCATACTGCACCACCTGAGGTTTTGAAGACAGCAGTAGTTTGCTGGGTTTATACTACAGGAGTTGTTAAAGTATATCTGAACATATTGCTATGGATAGACTTAGACATATTGCATCTATTACATATGTAAGTAACTTAAAAATAGATGTGTATTATGTTACCTACTGGGCTGGTAATATGCAAATTATGTCTAAAGGGATTATAATACTAGATACAAATAAAACAAGCACAATCTGTACATAATTATAATGTCACCAGTAAAACAGTACTATTGTAGCCCAACATATCCATTTAGGGAAAGTATAGACTTATTATTGAGGTATTTATAACAAAATGATTAGCCAATAAGATTCACATATTAAACATTATATTATATTTATAGTTTTAAAATGAGGATCAGTAGTTTTGGTATAGGTTCAATTAGCTGTACTTGTGTGTTTATTGTGTTATAAACTAGAGACAAAAAATATGATTTCATTTTTTTTTCACCTAGTATCCTAGCATAGCTGTTTTGCTTAAATTACACCTCATCAGTGCTCCAGAACAATCAGAAGTAAAAAGCCAATGATTAGTTTATTTTCTTCAACCTAATATACATCTCAGAGTTTAGCTGGGTGCTAGAAACACACTCTGTAGTCTAATGGCCTGGCTTGTACATTCAGTTTACATTCATCACTATGTTTTTGCTATTACTGTTAGTTTATTTTGATTATTTTTGCTGACTCAGCCCTGACAAGTTTATTGAGTTTTAGACATTAACGGTTTCTTCAGCAGTTTGTTTGCATCATCTTAGCCCTTTGTGATAATGTCACAAGTGACTATTTGGTCATTCCTTTTATAATCCGTTTTTGTCACGGTTTTTGTTTTGGTATTGTATTGTCATTAAGAATGTGGTTTGTTTTTCACGTGCAAATGACTTGTAAATCCCTAAATTGATAGGACACTTACTTTTGAAGGGTTGATTTGCAGATTGTCTTGACTGGGCACCTGTCCATTGTTTTTTTTAATTACATCCACAGTTTAAAAGGACTTTTGGGTTTTTTTGGGGCAGGGGCGAGGTGAAAGAGGATTGCCCTGAGCAGTCCCAACCCAACCCAACCCAACCCAACCCAACCCAACCCAACCCTGACGAGTCCACGGACAGCGAGATGGACCCGGACGAAGCGGAATGAATCAAAGACCGTGAAACAGACCAAAACGAAATCGGAGGCAGAGATCCGTGCCTGGTTACCGAGAGGACACTGTCTTATGAATAGTATTTTAGTAAACTGCGTAACTGTTTTTTTTCTTCTATTTTTAACTGATCTTATTGGATTATTTGATCTACTTTGTCTAGACTATTTTAAGGTGTTGTCCCTTTCTTTTTATTCTGAATTGATTTTAATTGTCGATTTCTCTTAGGGGAGGATAGTAGAATTTATTTCAGCTTTCATTACGCCCTCAGATGTAGTTGTGGGGAAGACTTCCAAGACTGATTTTCTGTTTTATTTTAATTACTTAGTTCCTTGGTTGCTTTTTTTGTGTTGGTTTGAAGTTCTTATTAGTTGTTTACTAGATGATTTATTAATAGATATTATAACTTATTTCTATTTTTGGTTGTGTTTGGATACTGGGGTGTATTCTGTTTCTTGGTCTTGGGCTGATCTCCCCATTGCTCCTCTCATAGGCTGCTTCCTGTTGAGGTTTAAGTTTAATAAAAATTGCTTTTAAAAAATAAGATCTATTTTGTCATGGTGTTTTATGGGGATTTCTGAGCCTGGCAGAGATTTATAAGTTTTAGGACCTTCTCTCTCTTAAAGTGAAATTAAGGACAGTTAGACACAATTCTAAGGGCCAGCTGTGGCAATAATTCTTTCCAAAACTTACTGGACAGTTTTCATAAAGAAAAGAAAAAAGGTTATAAATTATTCTGTTATACCCATCTACGCAGATATTAAAAAAAAGACCAAACCGTAAGTTGTCCCCTCTTAATAATTCAGCTTAAGCCTGCAAGTGTGATATTAAATATGAAACTTCCTAAACTGCCGTGAGCCTGACAATCAATAGCATCCAAGAACCTAATCTCATTTCCTATCATTTTATTCAGGTCTCTGGGACAGCACAAGGTTACAGTCCGGACCCTGAAATAACAAAGACCCATTCTATACGTTTACATGTTATCAAGTTTACAAGAACACTAACGTATTCGTAAAAGTGAATCGGCAAAGTTTTCTGTAAAGGGCATTTTCCCTTTTTAACTTTCAGAAACTGAGAAATTTGTAGGCGGTCTGACTGATTCCAATGTGTGTTGAATTGATGAAATTACATTTTTGAGTTGATGCCCCTTTCAGCATTTCTTCCTTACTAATACTTATGAGGCATGTGTGACCTACTGGATTTGTTTCCCTCATGAATGGCTATAAATTACACACCCCAAGCTGTGAGACATTTGTTTCATAATGTTGGTCGAGCAAGTTGTTTTAAAGGAGTCTATTAGAAGTGAGGCGAATGCAAAGTTCAACTAAATCATATTGGAATGTGCCTCCAGCTGTGGATTCAGTCATAAGGACGTTGTTGTCTTTGTCGTTGTTGTCGGTAAACTTCCTTGAGATATCAATATTAATTATTCTATCCAGCACCTTTACCATGATGAGTGGACTGCCTCCCTGATCCATATATACTTGAAATATTAATGACTGGATGGATTAACACTCCCCCACTGAACTCTGTACCTGGTGCCACAAAGAGAAAACTGCAGCCAACCTCATGTCAAGTCATGACAAAAAAGCTCCATAGATCTTCAAGTGTGAAGTTTGTGGGGTGATTCTCTGTAAGGTACTGGCAATCACTTTTAAAACAGATGGAAATAATTTAATTCCGTTTAACTCTTGGGGTGATTTCAAAAGTTGTATTTACTTTCCAACCGCTATCCCCACAAAATCATCTTTGAATTTGGAATTGGTAATAATCAACATGGCTCACCACTTCAAATGGGTTTCATTGGGGATGGATGTAGGCAGTGAATGCTTGACCTCCCCTCTGCAACGTGCGCTGCCAGACAACAACCCTCTATTCACAGCACGAGCCCACAACAGTCAAGCGGCAAAGAGCAATGTGGGAAAGTCTGATGCAGCTCTCACTGGTGACACTACAGAGCTCCCAGGCACCTGGCGAGTTACAGGAGTCGCTGATGGATTACAAGCTGTGGAAACCCTGACAGACACAAGCCCACCCAATCCTTTTAGAATTTATGTTGGGAGTCTCGGTCACAGTCGGCTATGACACAGAGATTGAAACCAGCAAAGGGTTCAACCTGAGCTCTCAGCTGAGGCATCATTATAAGAGGTCTGATCAACATCCTCACTTGAAAGACATGAGCTAAACATTTAATGGTTTCATTTAAGAAAATAGTTACTGTAATAATATAATTGGACCATTTGGCTCCCAGCTAACTAGTAGAACAACCCTATTAAATTGCAACAATTATTTTCAAATGCTTTATAATGAGATCAGCATTCTTTACTGGCAGAACAGATACATTATTTTGTAAATGTACAACTACACAGACAGTATGTCAACTTGGTGACTGATTGATACAATTAACCATAACTATGGTGATAATTGCATTATTGGTCCCTGAATATGGTTCAATACAATACCATGATGACAACACATTTTTTCTTCCTCATTGACCTCCTTGATAAAGCTACCCTGAACTTATTAATGACAAACTATAGCTATCTGTTGAGTCACACAACCCTCTTAAGGATGATAAATTGTATAAGCTAGATCCTGCAGAAAACAATAAGTGGCAGACATCTCTCTCCAGCAACCAATGTATCTGGTAGAATGGAAATTTCTTCCCTTTAGGCTGATATGAGAGAGAGACAGTTCTCTTCACCTTGAATACCATGCTGCTCACTCCAATGAGAGATAACAGCAAGCTTTAATTTCCGAGACAGAAGACTACATACTCCATACAGCCCTCACCATTATTCCTATTATCGAATGTGGCTCTCTGTGACTTGGCAGTCAACATTACCCACACAAATGCAGGTACTCCATTTTCACTGCCTTTGATTTATCACAGAGGTTTGCTGCCAGGTGTATTGTAGCAATGGAGGGAGAATGGAATCAGTTAATGGCACTTGTATTCCTCAATGTTTTACAGGCAACATTTATATATAAGACACTTGTGTATCAATATATAATCCTTTGAGTCTTTGAGTATTTCCCTGTCCCTTGGGGATGTGGATGTGCAGTAAAAAGGACAAGAACACGTATGCACACAAGGACACACATCCATATAAAATGAACTTTTCCAGTGGAAAAACAACTTTCGGTCAAATTGAAACAAGAAAAATAACAAATCAAGCCCATGAAATTGTGTTGTCTTTTGTACAAATGCTTTTTATGCTTCGTCTGTAAGCACTGCACAGCACTGCTGATTGGATTTCATTTGCTCATTCTTTTCATTGTACTGGCCTTAGAACATTTATTTTCTGTCATTCAAAAATGGATGGATGGGTAAAGATGTTGGTTTCCCCATAACACACATACACTGAATCACACAATGCTGCAATTGGGATTAAAACTGGACCAGGCTGTGATGGGAGACAATCTACAGACGGGTGACAAATTACCAACATAAAGTGTCTCAGTAAGGTGTTGGGCACCACGAGCGGCCAGAACAACTTCAATGCTCTTGGCACAGATTCTACTGGAGGGATGAACACCATTCTTCCAAAGGATATTCCCTCATCTGGTGTTTTGATGATGGTGGTGGAGTGCGCTGTCTAACACGTCGGTCCAAAATCTCCCATAGGTGTTCAATTGGGTTGAGATCTGGTGACTGCGAAGGCTATAGCATATGATTCACATCATCAAACTCATCAAACCATTTAGTGAGCCCTTGTGCCCTGTGGATGGGGGCATTGTCATCCTGGAAGAGACCACTCCCATCAGGATAGAAATGTGTCACCATAGGATAAAGGTGATCACTCAGAATAACTGTGTAATGATTTGCAGTGACCCTTCCCTCTAAGGCAGGGGTTCCCAAAGTGCGGACCTCAAGGAAGTTTGGCGCCCTTCCCCCAAAGCCCACCGTCAACATCCCCTTTTCTGAACCTTTACTATATTTTCACACTTTCAGAAAATGTTCTGTTACAAATTGCTTATGTAATTTTGGGGAAATAATAAAACAATCATAGTCCATAAATGTTCCCTAACAGAAATGTATAGGAAATAATCAAGGTATGATTTGAGGCATATTTTGTTTTCAATTTTCTACTGGGGCCACCCCATCCCATGAAACCTCTGGAAATTGGCCCTCCATCACCAGACATTGGGAACCCAAGTGGGGACAAGTGGATGCAAACCATGCCAGGAAAATGCCCCCCACAGCATAACAGAGCCTCCAGACCCCCTCACTGTAGAGGTCAAGCAATCAGGTCCCATTCTCTTGGTGTCGCCACACATGCACTCGCCCACTTGTCGAGAACATGGTGAAGGATGACTCATCTAACCATATCACTTTTTTTTCCACATCTCTGTAGACCAGTGCCTATGGTTTTTGCACCACTGATCTCTCAAATTTACATTTGTATTCATAATGGGTTGTTTACACACTGCCATCTTGATCCAAAATCAAGGTCAACTGGGCCTGCTCAGCATTTTTATACATTCCACAGAGGAAGATAGGATGTTAATTGTTTAATTGTATCTTGCAGAACACCTGTTTGGAGGCATCTGCATTTGTTATGTTCCTCCATTCATGTATTCAGGTTTTTCCTTTAATTTGTCACCTGTCTGTATATCACAATTGTAACAGAACAAATATTTGGTTGGGGCATCATTTACAATATCGTTAAATGTAAAGCAAAATAGCACACCTGCAACTGCTTAATCATTGTATTTATGAGATTTGCCCTTTTCACTTGATATTATGACAGCTGCACTCAAATTATTTAGCAATTTAAACTGACATGGAGATTTGAACCTGAAATTTAGTGCATTTAGTGCATAGAGCTGGGATTTGTTCAGTGCATTACTTATTTATTTTGTAGCAATTTGTGCTGAAGATTGCAGTGAATTTGGAACAGTATTATTTCATATGGGTGTAACAAATAGTGTTAGACATTGCACTAGAAAGTAATTGATGTTGAATTGCTTCTCATAGTGGCAGAACTGTTACTGGGTCTCTTAATTGGTCTTTCAAAATCAATGGCAATGACAGCGTATTTAGGTGAAAAGACTGCAGCAGTGTGGAAGCTGAACACAAGTATCTGGTTCTTTTATTAGTCATTTAGGTTTACCTTGACTTAGAAGGCGGAGTATATATAAATAAAAACCTTGACAAATCTTTTAAACTTGTGTGGTATTGAAAGAGAACAGCAGATGTCTATATGATTGGTTGAAAAGCAGCAAAATAACTTTGGGACAAATTCCCATTTGTTGATAAATTCAATCTCTCCATAAACTGTGCATCTGTTCCTCATCAAATCATAACAGAGCACTTCTGTCAGAATAAAAACCAGTATGGCAAAGGTTATGTGCAGGTGGGGATGTCTTACAGTGCAGGCAATCACGACCAGGGCTACTGAAGCTGCATAACAATGAACCCCATTCGAACAAACTGACACTGCAGATACCTTTGGAAATTATACCCTTCTATAGGTTTCAAAAATATCTAGAATTAAACTCCATCCTAAATGGTAATTCCTTATTAGCAGCAAGCAGTGACTTAAATGAAATGGGCCTATTTTAGATGTAGCATTTGAGAGAATTTTCCTTCCTACAGAGCGGTCTTTTTAGTAAAATGTGAAATACAGTTCGACAAGAATGCCTCTGCATACAATCAACCAGCAATATTTCAGGGTTCCCTTGGTCAACCAAGTCTACAGCACGTATAATTGTGAACTTTCACTCAAAGATCTCCAATTGATTTCCAAACTGACAAGGTAAAGCAACTCTAAAATAAAATTGGCACTGTTTCGGTAGAACACAATTTTCCTCAGAGCAGCGTCCAATTTCACGGTAATAGCAATGTAAGAAAACAAAGCAGCCAGGCCAGCTTCATATCAGACCCCATTTAAGCCAGATGCACTCATCGCTGTGCGTCTGAAACCCATTTATCTCAGTAACTTCGGCCCTGCACTGATATATCCCTGTAAATAGATGAACAAATACAAAGCTTCCCCTGCCTTTGAGAAGTCCACATCGCATTATAAATAGCCCGATAAGTTATTTCGGTCACAAGGCGCGCAGGTCCTGAATGACTGGCACGTACATGCTTGTTAACATATCGAGGGTGAGTCAGAATAAAGATCAGCTTCGACCCGCTTGCGATTGCGGTTGTGTGCGAGGAGGGTCAAGAGTTATTTATATCATAGACAACTCAAAGGATAGGCTAGGACGAGTCTGGGGCTAAAGGGATATTTTGTTTGAGCGACGGCTGAGGGAGCATCTGAGGACCTTTGAAATCCCAGAAGGATAATTCCATTATTCCTCCCATATCTACACTGTGCTTTATAGCCTCTGCGATGCAACAGTAGGCTGGAATACCTCATTGATAACAGGACAAGTGGGACTCGGTCGCCACAAGAATAACTAATTCTGGCCTGTGAGACTTTAACGGGAAAATAGATCATAGCTTGTTTGCTGAAGCTCACCCTGGAGAATAACTCGGCCGGGATATTTTGTCTCTTGATTAACCGAAACATTAAAGTTCTTTGCTCAAAGTTTTGGTTCATGTACAAATTTTTGAGTATCCTTCAAAACTTTTTCTAAACAGTGAGTGTCGGCACAATCCACCGCCCTCTCTTTGAAACCTCGAATAAAACACAAATGTGAAGCCCACAAAGCGCAGTATAAACACTGAATTCATTAAATGTTATGAGTCCAGAATAAGCCAACTTATCATGTCTGCTTAATAATACATTTAAGCACACACACACACACACACAAAGAAAACTAAAAATAAATTTAGAACCTGGGCTTAATTGATCACCTTCTGAATTGGAATTTATTGCTATATTTGTTTACTTTGAAGTTATCTCCATCCTATGGGTCTGCTTGTTTTCCTGTCTCGCATTCCTTTTCATATACTTCACTGTTAAACTGCACAAGAAGTTCCTTTAATCCCAATGCCTGGTATTTAATCACATTGGGATTTTTGGCTGAAAAAAACCCACAAACTCTTATTCAATTTAGTCATGGTTTCTCCTGTATTTAACGTCCCAGCAAACCCAAATCAAACTCCCATAGAACACTGACCCAACGGACCAGTTTTTAGCCTAACACATTGGTTTCTTTGATAAAATACAGTACTTTCAATTAACAGTCAACATGCCTTTCCTGTTAATACATCATTAGTAAAATGAATGCATTATGAAGCAAACAATTAAGAGTTGTGAGTTCCTCCTTATGTAATCACTGTTGATACTGGCCCACTGCCTGTTGTTATTCCTATCCGTCAAGGCGTATAAACATCGTTTTCAGGACTGAAAGCCATGACAGATGTAATTATACAAACAGGTCTCTTACAAGCAGAGATTACTGTGGGAGAATGATTTCTTCGTACTGAGGACAAAGGTCCAGGCCCATTCACAATTTGAACAGGGGCATCACAGAGGTCTTTATACTGATGTGGGTTTAAAATTAAACCCAGGGAACAAATCTCTGTCATTTCCCTGCCTCCGTTTATTTATTCATTTGTCTGTTTATTTGAAAAGCTTTATTTTGTTTTACTGGATCTGAAATCTACATCTTGGCTCAATGTTGCATTTCCTGAAATGTCTCTTTGTGATTAAAATAAATAGTGCTGTCACATAAATGAGCTATTTGTCTTTGTTAATCTCAACCAGGCTAACGAGGCATGCTACATTACAATTTTCTCTCGATAAACCAGTAATATTTATGATGAACATACTAAATAATGCATATTAACCACACACATTTTCACCATCACAGTTCCCTAGGACTCTAGTTGGGATTTATTGCAAGGGTGTGGTGTGGCATTCTATCGCTATGCCACCCTTCGAATCAGCTCCCTCTAAAGGGAAATGCTTGATGTGATTCTTTGGCAAAAAATGAAAATGTAGAAATCTGAACAAGGAAGTCTGTGTCAGGAAATTCACCTGTGGGTGTCAGAAATCTGGAGGTCAGTGTCAATCACGCAATCCAGTCAGCCAGGTTGAAACAGACTAGTTGAGATGGGGTGGGGGGGTGTATTTAGATCAGTGCAGTGACATGAAGTAGTTGTATGTTATTCCTGGGATTCATACATTAATTCATAAAGAATCGGTGCCCATAAGGGGTTACCAGGAATATATATTAAGTAGTAATCCAGGCAGTAGGCAAAAGAACTACCAAAACATCTGTGCTCTCGCAAAGACAGTCCATATATCATTGGCAGCCTTTAAAGATTTTACCCATACCATTTAAATAATCTGAAACGGTGCCTCAGAATGTGAGAAATGTATACAACATAGGTGTGTAAATCTTTATTAATGTTTTTTTTGCTAATGTATTAACATTAGCTTAATGGTAATCTTACACCCATTGACTGTCCAAAATGTCTTATATCTCACCACAAACCTTTGGAAAAAGCAAGGCCTTATTGGTAACATGTCATTTTGAGTGTGTTATGTATGAATGAGTTAGATATTTATTTCAGACTGGCTTGCACTACACTGTGCATGCACTTATTTGGCAGCATTTAATTAAGAATGAATACGTGCAAGGCTATATCAATACAAATATGGTAGCACCTAATTTTAGACATCTAGTACCAGTGATTTAATTTGGATTGGTATTAGGCATCCTAAATTACCAACACAGCCTTATAGGGTGATGCGCTTAGTGCTAATGATTTGCAAACTAGTTTTTAATATGCACCTAATAGGGACTACATCAAATATCACTGCTTTATTTCTTAGGATTTGCTAAATGCAGCAAGAAGAAGCATTACTGTAGATTAAACAGATCATGGGTCTAATGCTGAAATTAAATCAGAAACTAAAAACTTATTTTCTTGGAGATCCTTATTTTATTGTTGATAATGAATGAACTGCATTTATCTTATGACTTGGCCATCAAAACCTCCCTAGAACTATAGACTAGCAGTCGACGTTTTAATTAACTTAGGAAAATGTATTTAGATTTTCTTTCTGATGTTTCCTAGTCTGACTCCTTCTGTACCAGTGGTGCCTAATGCAATATCAGATCTTGGGATTTATATTTTTCATTACCTCTCTGTTCTGCAAGCTGTAAAAAGCAAAGACAACTATTGTAAGTACTTATTTGCCTTTAAAGGTTGGGGTATGGGTAAGGCTTCAAAACTGCTAATAACTTGCTACAAATAAATACAAACTTGGCAGGTCACAAATTAATCTTTTTGTGAAAAAAAAAAAAATCTGCCTATCATAATTCTTGAGAAAGGTGCTGATTTACAATGCAAAATGTGCTATACCAAAGCACCTTCTTCTGTCTAATTCAAACAATAATTAATGTATTTTTCCCCAATTTGGAATATATCGTTAAAAAACAGTGAGCACAGTGTAAGACTGACTCCTGAGTTCTCAAGTGATGTAACAGCCAAAACTAGACCAGTGTTTTGGAGTGGTTGGTTTGTTGCTCAATTGGGTCGTTTGTCACTTGTGCCTTGACAAGTTTTTAGTTTTTCCTTTACGTATACACAAATGACAGGAAAGTACAGTAAGTATATTTACTCATACTACAAGTTTACTGAAGTACACTTGCCAATGTTAACAAGTTTCACATCTGCTTTTAGTATCTAGCTTGTTATTCTGACCTATTTCATGGGAAAACTTAAATAATCATGACCAGTTTTTATTCTCTAACAAAGGGGCACTTACCATATTAGGCAATGAAATGTAAACCTTTTCAAATGAGGGGAATGACCATGCTTCTTTCTTTTGATGTCACTACAAGTGAGTTTGTGTACTTTTATTTCATAGTACCACTGACCCAGGAGAGTCATTAAAAGAAAAAGACAAAGCTTTATAACCTGGTTGTGGAAAACAAACAAGGTCTCACAACTCCAGCCTTTCCAAAAAAAGAGGGGTCTCGCAGTTGCTCTTGTTGTTTTTCGATGCTTGTCTGAAGCTGACGTCAGTGTGGCTGTTGTCTTAACCTCTGTGACCTTCATATTGGCCTTCGTGAACTACAGTGGCACATGATGAATCTTGACAGCAGTCCAGGGAACACATCCTGTGACCCTGAGCTAGCTCAGACACATCACTGTCCACCATGCAAGGGATACATAGCAAGAAGTGGTTAAAAAAAGAACTAGATAATTAAATTAGTAATTGGATTTGGTTGTCACTCTATTGTTATGCTTCGTATAAACAATGAACATGTAATATCCATGTAATTTGTTAGGGGATGGCATGATTGCTTAAATCATACTGGCTTTTAAAGAGTCAAGATTCCGTCTTCCTGGTGGAAATGTCATGGGGATTTAAATCAATCCATTTAAAGTGCAATGGTTGATGTCACAAATGTTTTCATAACAGTAACATCTCCCTGGGTTTAACAGGATTACAAGGAATTTGCTTTTAAAAGTTTTAAACCTGATGCATTCAGGACCTCCTATCATGCTTTGAAGCAGCTGGCACATTGCTTCTAAACCCATATTAGTTTCAGATTAACTAATGCTATGGCCACAGGAATA
This sequence comes from Amia ocellicauda, assembly GCF_036373705.1. Taxonomy (NCBI): domain Eukaryota; kingdom Metazoa; phylum Chordata; class Actinopteri; order Amiiformes; family Amiidae; genus Amia; species Amia ocellicauda. Next base: position 10,690,261 of record NC_089854.1, read on the forward strand.
GAGCAGTTCAAGGCAGGCAATATATTATATTTGACGTATAAAGCACATTAATGAAGACCTCTCCCTTCTGAAACATGTCTAAAAATAAAAAATACTAGCTTGGAATACCAATTTTTCCTCTCTCACTTCCCAGACAAGGTTAATAGTGTTTTATTGTTCCGGTACAGAGATAGGAATTGCATAATGCATATGCTCAACTGGAAATAAATTTGAATAATATAAAACACAAACAAAGCATTCCCTCATAGGATTACATAGGAAGCACTGGCAAATGGACTCCCTCAGTGTTGCAGGGGAAGTATTTATGTTATTAAGTAGGCTAATTTACGGTAACTTATAAGGTCATGCAGAAACAAACATACAATATAGACAACATTATAAGAATAAAATCTACACATCACAATGAATAACATTATGGTGAAAGAGAGGAGTAGAACGACCTATACACAAATCTAACCAGATGCATTTTAAAGAGGTATTGAAAGGTGAGGGCAGAGAGAGGAGAAATATTAAAAATGTGGCTGGTAGAAGGAGGAAGTTCAAAAAAGTTCTCAAATGGGAGGCACTGTCTGCATATTTTAGGGAAGTTAAACATTTTAAGTGAACAATGAAGCAAACAGATACAATAAAATAAATCCAAATAGAAGGGTATGATTTACTGTTTGTTTCTTTGTTTGTTTAAATTGGAGGTGGTGGTCCTGCAGAATCTCAATCCAGTTTTTGTAGGTAACTCTCAACCAAGGCATGGAACATGTTACTTATTAATCCGTTCAGCCAGTCACATGGTCAGCACAACTCTGGGCTTGAAGGGTATTCAAAGCGTCTCCAAAATGTTGGAAATAACTTCAACAACAGCTTCAACTTCTGGAGTCACCCTTACATTTTGGAGACATGCCATTTTAAGATGGGCCAAGTATTTGGCACCCGATGAAAGTTTTTAAATTATTTTATTAAAAACAAAAAGCATATATTTCCCACTGTGCAATGAATCTCTACTGTTGAGCATTATAATTCCAGAACAGGATTGTGTCCTCTCAAGTAGTGATTTACTTTTTAAGTGTATTATAATTATGGTAGGCGGCTTATTAATGTTATCCATGGTGATTAAAGGACTGGTTTATATTGTTGTTGTTGCTCTTGAGAATGCCTTGCTAAGCGTCTTTTAATCAAAAAGGCTACTCAATACTGAATAAGAGGAAAAGCTTTGAGGAAATATTTCAGAGGTGCACAATGCGGTCAATTGTGTTTCTCAACATGGTACATCGATGCCTTGCTTCTTTGGCCTTTGATTGCAGGGGTATTATATTTTTTTTTCCACTCTCTTCAAAAGTTACTGTACATAAAATAAATTTAACACGACAGGCCAAACATTGGAAAGCTACACATTTTTTCTGAATGCATATTCCCCACTCCTCTCTTCCCTTCTCCTTTCTTTCCTTCTCACCCCTCTGAAAAGAGATTTGCAAGTAGATTCATACACCCACCCCAGCTTTCATGGTAGAAGTAGTGCTCACACTGAACTGCCACTCAGTTTGGAGACTGCATGTTCAGCCGTTCCTAGAGAAACTTACAAGAAGTGTCAGTTATCAGTCCAGATAGAGAGATTAGTAGTCCGGAAAGTAGAGGGAACAAAACAATTATCTTCTCTCCCTTACATTCAAATGTTAAGCGTGCATATATTATGGGGAAATAAACAACAACAATTAAAGATCAAGCCCAATAACACTTTAAAACTTTTTAAAAGTACATATTTACCAGTTTCCCTTCCCAATTGAATGCAGATTATGCTTCCCCTTAAGATGGAACGATAACATAAAGCAGAACTTATTTATAATTTAATTCTAGTGAAATTAGCTGTATAACAGAACTGGGGCTGCTTTTTCCTCTAAAAAAAACGACTTGTGAGAATTGACAGCTGGGACAAAGAAGAGTGTCTGTTTACACAAAGCCTTTGTTTGTGTATTAAACAGCTGGCAGGAGGCTTTTAAAAATACCAGCTTCGTTAAAATAAAGAAAACAAAATCAAGCACTTGTGTCATTAGCTTCCAGACGTCCAGAAGCTATGTGGAAGAACATACTTTGTCTGGAGAAATGTTGTTGCTATTTTCAAAACTCGGTTAAATATGCAGCCCTTCAACTATGAGAAAACACAACCAAAAGCTCCATTAGTAAAGACACGTTGTGTGTTTTATCAGCCTCTTCACTGAACAAGTGAAGTACGAAAACATCACATTTCTGGCAGAAACTTCTGGCAAACAACGTGGCTTCTTGAAAGCAAAAAACAAAGCTAAAATACAAAAACAAAAACAAATTGCAAAAGAAATTAAAGAATGCTAGCTACCAATTGACCAGATGTTTCTATTTCGGAGACACAAAATGATTGTCTGTGTAGCTCTTTCAGTACTGACAAATGAGCTTACAATAGGTTTTGAATGCCAATCTGATTTCATTCGCACAACCATTCAGCTCCAAGACCAGATGACAGTCTCAATGCTTTTTTGCTTTAGTCTGCAACTAAGTGGATCTGGTTAGTCAACATTTGACCTATAAAAGGCTTATTGTAAAATGTGAAAAAAATATATATTGATTTTAATTGAAATCCATTTTTTGGATCAGGTTTTGAATGGCCATGACAGTCTCCCATATTATTTAGCATTTTATTCAAAGGAAGCAACAAAATCAAAACAATTGCTGTCCACCAACTTTGAGAAAGATCACAGCAATACATACACTGTCCTCATTTAGGTTGTATAGATGTACACTTCCCACTAAAAGAGAAGATGCATTCAGCCACACAGAGCTGACAGGAAAGGATGGTACCTACTGCTGATGAAATAGGGAGGATAAAAACTCCACATGAAGAGCAGTTTAAATGAAGGGGCCTTATGTGCTCATTGAAATTCAATGCAGAGCTCCAATCTAAAATTGTCAGATGCGTTGCTGTGTTGTACTTCCTCTGAGATAAAAAGGGCTTCAAATATCATCTGAAGGAGGTTTTTGAAAGCAGCTAATTGCATTCCAAGAATCTTGAATGGGTTGTGTACAGTTTATCTACTTATCTGAATATTGCTGGTGTAAAGATGGCCAAACTCGCAAATAACACATTAGTTTCATTTAATCTACTATCAGTCACAGTGGACCAAAAGTAAAGTGAGTTTTGGACTTTATTACAGTAGTGTATTATTTTTGCAGAAAGTATGTCTGAATATACAAACAACATTCATAGATAAGCACCAAAATAACTGGAGCCCAAACTGTGAAAAGCGAATACACCATGTTTGAAAGAGGTCAACAGTACCAGAGGAAAAGACTGATCTCAGAGTATTTTGAATTCAATTATCAGGTGTGTTCACTCCTGTCTCTTGATTCGGTCTTTGACAGTTGCACAAAAATCTCTGTTCCACTGCAAGGAGAGGCCAGTGCCAAATTTATAGATTAGTGAGCACGCAAATGGGGTTGCAGACTTCAATTAAACACATTTAATTTGGCATTTTATGGGAAGGCAATGCTGGCCCCCCGTGAAGAGATTAAACGACTTTACCTGATATGGAATGCTTAAACCCACGCCATGTCAGTGGTTTTCAAACTCGAGGGCTTAAGGCAAGCTTTGTGCTGAGAGGGCAGGGGAAATATGGGATCAAAACACACATGACCGGAAGCCCACAGTGGGTAGATGAGAATACAGCTTGAAGAGCTAATAAGTATTTGAGATTGAAAGGAATATTTGGAAATATCTGCATACTGATAATCTCAAGATCCTCACAAATGAGATAATTGGAGTTTTTTTGGGTACTAAAGGATTACATGAAACAGGAGTAGCCATAAGAGTTCAGAAAATGTAAAATCCTGATTGTTGAGGAGAGACTAAAAGAGTTAAGTCTTACACTTGGAAGTGAGGGTGTTTTTTGTTCTACCAAGCTCTTATTTATAAAATACAACATAGTACAGCTTTTAATGCCGCCAGGGTTACACTTTGAGTTTGCTTGAGACCAGGATTTAGTTGCTTCCTCCAATTAAGAAAAGTAGTTCAATTAAATTATTGGGTGCTGAAGCAAGCAAGAAAAAAGTCCTGCAGAAATGGCATACAAATGTTTTAGGCATGGAAACATTTCAGCTCAATATTTTTTTCCAAAAAAAGGCCTTCCCACTCTTATTAAAGGTTTATCGACATACCAAGTCAATTTTCGGATTTCAATATGTTGTATGTATTTATTTAAGGCAATTAAAAGTTAACTTTATCAAGGTCCAAGGGAAACTAAAACAATGCTGAAATGCTTTATGCCATGTTTCAGAGACCAGCTGATTGTTAACATCACATGGGAATGGTAGGCAATTTAAGAAATGTCATTGGGAACACTTACGATTGCTGAATACGGTTTGCCACTGCTTGCAAGAAGCACTTTGAATGGAAAACATGGTGTCTGTGCCAGCATAGCAGTTTACACTGAGAAAATGCCACTCCCTTATACACTGAAATTCATACCCATTAGTTGCAGCACGCACAGCATTTTCCCCCTGTGTAAACATGTTTTAAGGGAAGCATTACCAATAATTTTGGTGTAGAAGAGCATCACAGATAACAGGTTTTTGATTAAGCTTGAAATTGCTCATCAAGGTCAGACTCCAATATCCATATCAGTGCAGAAATTCTCACTCGTCTTTGTCTTCAGAATTGATGCCTACTGTTTTGGGGGTTAGTCAGCCATTACTTTTAAATGTTTTCTTAATTATCTGTATAACAGAATAAAAACAGTTACTGTAACAAGCCTATGGATGGTCTGTATTTTTTGGATGCTCTGTGCTGTGACATTGAACAGGGATTTTTCTTCTAAAAATCTAACTGTTCTTGTTTGATTTTTCCACAACTTTTGTACTTTGAGCAGCAGTGTTTGCATACAGTTGTTCAGGTAGGTAATACATGCAAGACTAAATGCTATAGTATGAATAGCCCTTTTACTCATTTGGCTGGTGGCAGATTACTGATGGAACCACATTAGCATTTCAAATGTCTAATCAAATGACTAATCACTTGTGATAAGACTTTGGTCTAAGGGTATGGCAAGCCAAATTATCATTTAGAGATACCTCAAAATACAATTCAAGATATCTCAAATTGCATTTGAGATGTATTGAATTGCATTTAAAATATCGTGAATTGAATTTGAGATCTCAAATTAACTATTTGAAGATATCTCAAATTCAACTTGAGATCTCAAATTTAATTTGAGATATCTTGTAATGGAGTTTGTTTGAGATATCTGCAATTCAATTTAAGATATCTTAAACTGTGTTTTGAGATATCTCTAAATGACAATTTGTCTTGCCATACTAAGGGTTTCAACTTCCAACGTCTCTTCAGGAACCAAGGTCGTAAGTGGGGGGTGGCCTTTAGCTGAATAGGCCTGGTCTGTCAATCGCTTCCACAATATAGAATCTAATTAAAGCCTCCTCAAAGTCTTCAACCAATTCAGCCTAATTCACATATCTATATTATATAATCATACCCATTACCATAATTATTCTGGGTGCTTGTATAACTACCTCTAGACAAGCAAGGTAATTTCCTTTCAATATTTGACCAAACACTGAGACTGCCTATTGCATAATCTGGCATTCATCTAACACTGCAATTCCATCCCATACTTTGAAGTTTAGTATTAATTGTACATCTGATAATTCTCCCAGCTCTCTCTCATTGTCTGGCAGAATCAAATTTTAAATGGTTATTTTTGTGCCTGGGGTACACTGCAGTATTTGTGCAAGAAAGCTTGTCAGATTCAAACATTTTTGTCCCCCTGTGCTACAAGATTGTCTTAGGAGAGAAAATAATACAGGTAGCTGAGATGCATTTTATGGCACAAAGATGGCAGATAATCCTGGAGACGGCTGTTGAAATAACTTGTGCTTGTTACAAAGTGGCCCCAAAGAATCCTCTGTCTGTGTAATGACTTTCTGCACTCCTTGAAGATGCATAGAATCAGCTCCCAAGGTGAGATCTTTGTTAAATACAGTCTGAAACTACAGGTTCTGTCAAGATTTATCTCCACTGCTTAAAGTCACAGTAGTTTGGATCCATCCTCTTCCACTTGTTCTTCCTTTACATTAAGTTCAATGTAAAGTAGGCTTGATCCTCTACTATATTCAACTTTATTTTTAGCTAAACATTGTGTAACCGAATTTCATATTTGTATTATTGCAACTTCCATTCAAAAAATACCTTTGTATAAACATGAAATCATGTTAGTTTTTTGTGTGGCATCCAATTTACAAATGCAGTATCTTTTCTCTTTGTTAATTTGTGTACAATGCTTACAACTGTTGCATATACATTGCTTTCCACATGCACTTAATTATCCAGGGATGAGATTTGCATCACAAGAAACTACAGCAGATCATTACACGTTTACATGTTTTCTTCCAAATATATATAAAAGACAGACAATATTTATACAAACATTACACATTTAAACACACGTGCATAGGACAGATATCTAGAGAAGTAGATTTGAAAGAATCTGGTATGTTGGAGCCCAGCATCACAAATGTAAATCAAAGTCCTATAAAAGTAATCAATCACTACCATAAACTGTATACTACATATTTAGCTAACTTTGACAGCTGTACCATTTAATGCTCAGTAATTGGATTTCGGGAAGTGCTCAATACATCCCCTTGCTTCTGCTTTTAAGATTATATGCACACTTTTCTTTCCACTATCGTGCCCTTGATAATGAATTGCAATTCCATGGTGTCTCAAATGCATGAAACAACTTCATGCACATTTTGCAACAGTTGTTATTCTAATTCAACATAAAATACAAGATTTAGGGCCAATTGGGGGTGAGTTTATGATCTGAATCGCAGAGGGTTTATTAATGTAAGATAACTACAATGCCAATTACTGGGCCGAGGTTTGCAGAATATACAGGTATATAATTAAACAAACAAACTCAGTAAATTTATTCTCCTTGATTTGTAACTTTCTTTGAAGCTATACACACACCTTAAAATCAGCCCATGATGAACCAAAATGCAAATTCTAACAAGTATTATATTATCAAGGCTGAGGAAAACCATGCTTAACAAATACATTTACAAAAACCCTACTATTTTTTGATCGAAGCCTCACTTCTATAAAAAATAAGGGGGGACAGCAAAGAAAGATAGCATCAGTCCTATTTGGGTTTATTTTAAGTGAAGAAATAGCCTAGTTATTGCATTTGATTAATAGGATATAAGTCATATCTGCTAATCTTAAAAAACGTGCTTAATGAGTTAAAAGTACTGTCTCTGTTTCTAACTTGAATTAGGCAAGTTAAGATAAAAAGAAGCGGCTGTGTGAGCAATTGGATTTATTTTTATCTTCTGCTTTTTCATTGTGCAAAGATTTAAGATAGCAGAACACCATGTAATGTCCTTTTGTTCTTTTGTTAATGTGACAGAGAGGCTATTCTCAAGTACTATTCATCACATTTAATAGCTTGCATAGTCTGCAAGTCCATCTCACTACATATTGGCTTCATTTACCCAAAATGTTCACTTTGTTCAGTCATTGTATGGTATATATTAGGCAACCATGTGTATCTAACAACTTGTGGGTGAATGGCTAGTGTCAACGCAATTCCTCTAAAGCATTTCTACAATCGTACTACTGTGGTTTGGGATTTTGTAGGCCACCAAGCTTTTACTTCATGGGAAGCGACCTTCAAACCAGAAATATTACCCTTTTTAAAATCCTGGTGGTTTCAATTTCCCACATTGGGATTGCAGCACTGTTCTTGGCCTACACGTGATTATTTTTTCCTTCATAAATTACACCTCCGCAAAATAACACTATTTGTATTGTTTCCATCCTACGCATTGCTGAAGCACCATAAGGCACAGGGAAATGCATCTGGCTTGAGATTCATCATGCCTGGCTATAGACTACACAGCAGATGCCGCTAAGGGCAGGCTGTGACTGTTAGTGCTTTGTGCTTCCAAATACATTGTGTTGGGACATTTCAGGAAAATATGTGTTGATGTTAAGACAGGTCGGTAGAAAACAGGAAGGGACTGTGAAGCAGCAGATATATTTACTGCTGATTTCTATGGTCCTGTTTTCAGTAATGTGGCATTACCATAATGCTAATGTTTAATGTCCCCAAAATCAGTGTGTTTTGGCCTATTGTGCTTCAGTGTATTAACTAATATTACATTACACTAAGCCAGATAATAAATTTTTTAATTAACCAAAAATCTGAGCTGTTTTTTTATTAAGTTACCTGAAATGTGCGTCCCTCAGCACTTTGCAAATAGTGTGTGAAATGATATCAACGGATCCCATTTCGGAAGCAGCAGTTACTCATTCTAGTTAAGCTTGAGAAACTGGGATCGAAAGGTCATGCCCAGGCTCAATATGAGGGTAGAAACACAGATCAGAGCAGCTCAACCCTGCGGGGACACCATTTAGAAACAGTACATGAGCCACTGGCTTACAAACCTAATGCCTGCAAGGAAATGATTTGTGTGTAGACTGCGCAACAATTTGCTGTAGGGCACGAGATTGTACAGTATATCACTGTGTTCTTTGGAAATACTCAAGACCAGGTACATCATTTGCAAATACTAAGAGATTCAAAACATGCCACTTCTGCTCCAATTAATGCATAGCAAACAGCTACTACAAGATGAAGAAAAGATAAATAAGATTTAATAAGAGTTAATATCTAATTAAAATGTAATAGTCTTGAGAGCAGGGACAATAAGCCTCTATCACTTTGGAGATACGTAAAAAAAAATCTATCCAATCTGTACAATATTAAATACATTCACTTTTTTTAAAGAACAAAAACTTCATAAAGACTAATTTGTAAAAATAGACATGTACAGATGCTAGTAAAAGTCTGTACTGTATTGCTGACCATTCCACTGTCATCACTGCTGGTCTGTATATGGACCTGTCGATATGCCGATTTGTAATTGCTTGGCTTCTCCTGTAGACAGTCCCCTGCGCTTCATCATTCAGATCATTAAATGGGCAGGACCTCTACATCAAAACTGCTGCGCTGGCACAATTGTCCCATGGACTGAGGGGAAAAATCTAATTTTTCTGTAAGTGTAAGTTTCTGTAAAATGTCCCGATTCTCACACTGTAGCAATTGAAAGTGAATTCACTCAGACAGGCAGGCACACACTGAGACACCGTGCCAGTACTCCTCACAGTTAGCACTGTTAAAATATACGTGTTGCCAATACTTGTCAAATGTAAGAGCAAAGCTAAGTGGCAGTAGGACAAGCCTGCAGTCCATTTAGTACATGCTGATCTCTTTGCTTCACCACAAGAAGGGCACTGTTTACAAAATGCTTCCCATCACCACCAAATATATCTGCAAAGTGTGAAATCAAATATTTTAAAGGATTCATATATAAACTTTAACTACATATTAATCTGCAGGGTTACAAGTGTCAACTTGCAATATAAAAAAAACATGCAGACTGTTCATAGTTTTCTAAAACATATATATAGTGCCCCATGATCTTTGATCACAGCTGTTTTTAGTCCTCCATTATAAACTATGGGCAATAACACACAAAATACTAGTTTTCCTAAGGCTTCTCCAATACTGAAAGGTTCAGTACTCAAATTCCAACAGTGTTTTATGGCTGCTGTACCACACTTCAATATTTCTATACATATTTTTATGTGTTCACCTCCCCGATAGTCACATTAGAACAATGAAGGTGAAGAAAGGTGTCCTTCTCAGATATACATTAGAATTCAATCCTGTTTTATCTGAAAAATGTGTACATATTCCTAATGCGTAAAATAATAATTTAGTCCTTTCAGCAGAATACTTTGCTCATTTTCTGGGTGATATTTGATACCATGGCATTTTGTTGTTTTATTCAAAGATGATTGTTTCGTATTTGGAAATGTCAGCCAACAGTAATTTACAGAACATTAAAAGATGACTGGCAGCGTTATGTAAAGTAGCTGAGTCCTGTGTCCATGCAGCATTCAGACAGGATCATTTGTAATTCTATTCAGACATTGTATCATAGGCTTTGTACAAATTGTGAACCTCAGTTTAAAGAATTGCATGCGGTGGCATAATTTGTCAGTGAAATGTCTTGATGTTGTTGTTTCAGAGACTATGCCTGGATAAATACTTTAATGTCTGCTGTTTTCCTGGTGCAGAGTGTGTATCACTTCAAAAACAGTATAAAACCTTAGGGAATCATAATGCTTCAGAAGTGTAACAAGGATGAAAGAGTTATTTTTAAGAGTAAATATATTTAGATTTAAGAGATTTCTCCTCCCAGAGATTGTGAGGAAACTGAAAAATCTTCCCTAACAAAAGCAACATAAGGATATTGATATATGAACACTAGACATCAGATATTTGAAAGCAAGAAACAAGTACAGAACATTAGGTAGAAAGTGCTGACATTTATTTTCTCTGCTCCCTTGGATACTAATAGTTCTCCGTGACTGAACAGATACAGGACAGTACATTCAAATCCCACTATATGCACTGCTGAAAAAAGCTCTACCAGGAAAGTGAACTGGAGAGTACGTCTCACATGGTAAATTGCCCCAGGGCATATGTATTTTAAATATATTGATTTCCCTGAACATAAATGACATTCCTCCTCCAATGATTAATAAGGTTTTCAAATTCAATCCCACAATTTGCAGAAATCTGTCATAACTGCAACCCTAGGCACACACCGTCCTCATTTTTTGTTTCCCCAGTTGTATCAGCTTATAGTGTGTGTATGGCAAGCCAGATTATCATTTAGAGATATCTTTAATTAATTTAAAGAGATCTTCAAATATTTAGAGAAATCTCTAAATCATTTAAAGAGATCTGCAAATATTTCAAGATATGTTCAAATAATTACCTTTATCTTCAAATATTTCAAGATTAAATGATTTAGAGATATCTGCAAACCATTTACAGATATCTAAATAAGGTGCTTTTTAAATATATTTCTAAATGATTTGCAGATATCTTGAAATGCATTTAGAGATATCTGTAAATGATCATTTGTCTTGCCATATGTATGAGGTCATTACAGTGACTTTCCTTTTGACATAGTGGATTTAGTGTGGATCAAATGCTAAGAAGCCTGCCTGCATAGTTAATAGACAATGAGACGGACTATGGCAAGCCAAATTATAATTTAGAGATATTTCTAAATGCATTTAAAGATATCTTCAAATATTTAAAGATATCTCTAATTCATTTAAAGATATCTATAAATGATTTAGAGATATCTGCAAACGGTTTAGAGATATCTAAATAAGGTGCTTTTTAAAGATATCTCTAAATGATTTGCAGATATCTATAAATATATCTCTAAATTATAATTTGGCTTGCCATAGACGGACTGCTATTATACTTCTGAGACAGCTGGATTAAGGTGCCTGTGCTTCCACTGCTGTGCTATCCCTCTCTCCTTACATCACTGATGTTCTGCACATTTGCTGGCAGACTGCCTTATGTTATCTGGCAATATCAAGACAAGCTCTCAACCTACCAACAAAGCTCTGACAGTACCAACCTCAATGACTTTACTTAAAATTCAGCCACTGCTTCTGTGAAAACGTAGCAGACCTACTGGCCTTGTGGAGGAACCGACAGCACATCAACAAAGCAGTGAAGCTCTTTTCTTAGGGTTTCGAGTTCAAATTGGTGTCATTTTCAGGAACTGTGATGTTTTGTCATAACAGTGAATACTCTGATCCCCCATAGCTCATTCAGATTAACAGAAAATGTCTGGAATTGTAGAAGAACACTTTCACGGTACATCAACTGGAACTGAAGGAATGATGTCTACAGCAAAACCACTTGCTATGTTTGAAGAGGCGGCCTGCTTCCGTTTTAAATAATTCAGTGACTCTATAGATTGCAAGTGTTGGTGACGACATAATGCATTATAAATTGATTGCAACACAAACTGCATTTTATCTGCATCCTACAGACTAAAATTAGATGGCTTTTTGCTGGGTGTAACTGATACAAACAAAATACAGTAGTGCTTGGAGTTTCAAAGGGTTTCAGGTGACCGCTAAATTGAGGGCATTTGACACTATAAACTACTTGACATTTCCAGAAGACCTAGATTCTTACAACTAATGCATATTTTTCCAATATGAGATATAAAGGCTGGCTTTATGGAAGAGGGGCTATGACAACATTTTGCATGTGTATTGTCCACAATGTAGGAGACTAAGATTAATTAATATCAAGGATCCATTAAAATCAACCTGGCAGATATTTTGTGAGTATTTTAATGTGTGTATTCGAGTTCCCCATAAACTGCAGTCAAGTGCTTCATTTACAGTCAATGAATCACAGACTGAAATTATTGACAAACTGCTTAATTCTCCTTGCATGTTCTATGTTGCTTACTCAAGGGCTCTATAACCTTGTTATTTCATTAAAATGTACCCTACATTGGGTGGGGGGTCCAACTGATCTTATTATATGTATCTGTTATGTTACAGCATTAATCTAATATGTTTAACTGTTGAAAACAAAATGTGGTCTGTTGTTGACTCATTGAAAAACAATGCTTGGTTTGTTTGCCGACTACTCTTATCTATTTCCAAAAATCCTGTGATAAGATTCTCATAAGCATTATAACTCTCAACCGGACAACAGGACAAACATACTGTATCATAGATGACAGCTCTGTCACTGAACTTCAATATATGTGCATAAAGCAAAATAAGAAGATAGGATTCATGTAACTGATGTAAAGTGATCTTTACAGAAATGGCCGTTTGAGGCATCAGGCACTGGGGCTTTTGCAACAAGAGATCTCAAGAAATGCTCAAGGTGAAGATAACAGTCATAAATCAAGTCAGAAGCCTTTAGTTCCATCTGCATTCCAATCGTTATTGCATGCATAGCATATGCTATCTCCTACAATGAACCATCTAAGGTATTACAAGGAGAATTTATAGCTATTGACAGGGTCTGTACGAGAATAATCCCTGAATAAGCAATTAAAACAAATTATGGAAGGTGGTAGGCTTACTACTTTGTTTACTGGCTTGCTGATGATTCAGTGCGATCATTTATGCTGTCGCGTGACATGGAAAACTGAGATTTGTTCAAACCGCTAAATCATCTAATTGCACTCACTCTCCGATAAGCTCTTTAGTAGTCTGATTGGATTATAAGCATTCTAATACGAATGTTTTGCTTTGCTGGGTTATGTACACAATCAAAAATAATATGCAACTTAAAAAATACTACTGCAAACATTTAATTTATACATCAGAAACAAATCATATTCATGACATTTCTTTTACCAAAACCCATGCATTTCATTCTGCAATTTTCTAGTCACAGAAACAGTAACTCTCCTGAAATGGACAGTTATTTGGTGTGCCCATTAACAGTAATGCATGAAATATAAATGACTGGCTGCTACCTTTGCTGTATTTAAGTCACATTATAGAGTTGGGTCTGCAGAAACATCAGAAATGTGGCCTGATTTGTTTATTCCTGTACTGCAGTCTGCTTCAAATATATGTATTTAGGACATATAATGGGTGGGGAATAGAGAATAATGTTATATACCTTTAGTTTCTCCTTATACTGTGTTACACAATTATTTATTATTTATTGAGTAAATGTGGAATTTACTGTACCAAAGAGTATTTTTTCAGTCCACTGTTAACAATTTAATAAATGGGATTAAACGGCTGTGCCTTATGAAGAATTGACTGACAGGTTTCACATATACATAAAAACTCAAGTATGTGAAGTAGTTTTGAAAAGTTTACTTTTCTGAAAGCCTGTAATAATACAAAAAAAAGTATATACACTCACCTAAAGGATTATTAGGAACACCTGTTCAATTTCTCATTAATGCAATTATCTAACCAACCAATCACATGGCAGTTGCTTTAATGCATTTAGGGGTGTGGTCCTGGTCAAGACAATCTCCTTAACTCCAAACTGAATGTCTGAATGGGAAAGAAAGGTGATTTAAGCAATTTTGAGCGTGGCATGGTTGTTGGTGCCAGACGGGCCGGTCTGAGTATTTCACAATCTGCTCAGTTACTGGGATTTTCACGCACAACCATTTCTAGGGTTTACAAAGAATGGTGTGAAAAGGGAAAAACATCCAGTATGCGGCAGTCCTGTGGGCGAAAATGCCTTGTTGATGCTAGAGGTCAGAGGAGAATGGGCCGACTGATTCAAGCTGATAGAAGAGCAACTTTGACTGAAATAACCACTCGTTATGCCACGGCCTACCTGAGTATTGTTTCTGACCATGTCCATCCCTTTATGACCACCATGTACCCATCCTCTGATGGCTACTTCCAGCAGGATAATGCACCATGTCACAAAGGTCGAATCATTTCAAATTGGTTTCTTGAACATGACAATGAGTTCACTGTACTAAACTGGCCCCCACAGTCACCAGATCTCAACCCAATAGAGCATCTTTGGGATGTGGTTGAACGGGAGCTTCGTGCCCTGGATGTGCATCCCATAAATCTCCATCAACTGCAAGATGCTATCCTATCAATATGGGCCAACATTTCTAAAGAATGCTTTCAGCACCTTGTTGAATCAATGCCACATAGAATTAAGGCAGTTCTGAAGGCGAAAGGGGGTCAAACACAGTATTAGTATGGTGTTCCTAATAATCCTTTAGGTGAGTGTATAAAACATACATATTGTTAATTTTGTCCAATTTAACAGGGATTTCAATTATGATGTGAGTGATTCACTCTGGGTGATTTATGTTCTCACTGACAGACACACTGGTGGGAAACAATGACAATCGTGAGTTTGTCAGTTGAGAGGCAATCTGTAAGGCATGCTCAAAGAGTTGTTAGAACTACAGGCTTGAACTGGATCACTCAGTGGATTGAAAATGAGGTCTCTCACTTTGCAGCAGTCATCAAGTGCTGTAGTTAACGGCTAGACTTAGAGGCTCAGATGGTTTTCAGAAAGTGCATTAATGGACACAGCTGTGGAAGTAAATTTAGTTCAGAAGTGTTGGAATAATTTGAGGGCCAAAGAGCTGTCCAAATGGCAAATAATAACACAGATGAAACACAAGCATGGGAGAACATTTAAAAAAGTTATTGGGCCAATTTGGCTGCTAGGAGTTGAATTTCATGAAGGTGCTTTTCCTGTATTTACTACTTTATTTCTCTTTAAAGCATCCAGATTTAATTATCAATCCAACTGCTGTAATTGCTGGCCTTAAAGGTGTGGGGGATGTTGGCAGCTAAAACGTACATGTCATGTGGGGTGACAAGCTTTATATGTTGATTATTGGTTATGTTTTGTTTATTACCATTCTTGTATTGTTTAGTGTTTTTATTTGCACGGAAGTAACTTATATTGTTTTCACATTGCTTATTGTCACATTATTTACACGTGTGTAAATACACTGCAGGTGCAGTATCATCCTATATCATATCAGAACTGGATGAACTGGAATTTGGATGGAGAGTTGAAAAGAGGAAGGAAACAACGCAGAAAATGTCAGCTACAAAGTCCCATGAACCTACTTTCTGTGTTGGAGACACTATGTAACTTTATCACCCAATTTTAGCTCCCAGGGCAAAGCGAAAACCACTTAGTCCATGGACTGGGTCATTTTTTAGCATTGATAAAATATCCCCCATTCATGTCTGCCTGCGCCACAAGTATGATGGCAAACTAGTGCAGAACAAGATACACATCAACACTATCTCCAATCGAAGACAGCGATTCCTATCGGAATGGGAACATCTCTCATGGTGTTGCCCAGGGAACTCTTCTTGGCCCTGTTCTGTTCCTTGTCCTGATTGACGTTGTTGTTGGAGCTTCTAATCCAGTTTGGAAGTAAGTGGATTATATTAACATGCTGGAAACCAGGCAATTGCAAGAGCCCTCTTCAATGCAGGAACAAACTAATGAGCTAAATGTTTGGTCTACGAACAACAGCATGCTCCTCAATGAAAAGATTTCTATACACATACAAAAAAACACCTTGTATGTACTGCCTAAAATCAAAGTTCTGGGATATATTATCCAAGAGGACCATAGATGGAGTTACCAGATGAATTCAATGACGGCTAGTTCTAGCAAGAAGCTATACCTCCTAAAGCATATTAGGCACTTCTCTGTTTCTCCAGCAGATCTGCTAGCCATTTCCTTCAGCTATATTAGACTAGTACTAGAGTACACTGTACCTGTTTGGCAGTCTGGTCTCACTCAAGCCCAGTCCATTCAGCTAGAGCATGTGCAGAAGGGGCCATATCTTATCATTCATGGAGCGTCTTATAATGGCTACCAGCAAGCCCTCAAGACACTGGAAATTCCCTCCCTGAAGAGGACGTGTCAGCAGATTTGCCTGAGCTTTGCTCGTACTTTGAAAGTTCCTCACTTCTCACACTGGCTCCCCCCATCCAAATGTCAGGATGCATCACTCGTATTAGCCATAAACTCAGTATCCCATTAGTTAAAATGCTGTGACCAGAACTCTCCTATTCCTTATTTTAATCAGACTTCTTAATACCTACACTTTATAGACTGTTTATTTATTGTGAACATTATTATCCAGGAACTCCAATTGAATGTGTATGTATAAATGTACATATAATGTATAGGTGTATGCGCTGTATTTGTGACATGCAATACTTCAGTTGTTGACTGTGAAGCGCCAATCAAACAATCAATAAGGCTCAACCTCTGTGAATAGAGACTTTAAGAAATAGTAATCAAATAATCTTGAAGGATAAAAAATGTAGACAAAATATAGCCTATTTCCTTATTAAGATTAAGGGTCACACTTTACAAATAATGGGCACCAATTCTTAATATAAATATCACTTAATACAAAAAACACAATAATTCCTGATATTATAAGCAATTAAAAGTTGAGCTCAATAATATGATAATGCAAACAAATTCCATATAATCCTAATAAGAATATGAAAAACATCTATTTTTGTTGTTGTTCATAATTATTATTCAGAAATGGTAGACCCAATCAGACAGCTGTTTCTGAAAGGATACCAGGCAGTCAGCTTTGTGAAAAGTGTCTCCTGTTTACAGTACTTTAAGCACCTGCTCTCAATTCCCATGTGTGTCTGGTCCTTGTTCTATTGTTGAATATGAAGTAGTCCTTAGGGGGTTGCCTTTGACAATACCAGAGAGAATTTGATGACACCTGAATCAAATCCCTCACAATTTCCTCTACTCAGAAGGTTACATTCCCTTAACCTGTCTGTGCACAGCATTCCTTTGAGGCCAGGAATGCTTCTGATGGCTCTTTTTCAAATTCTCTCAGGAGCACTTCTATTCTTTTTGCCACAATGTGAGCAAACTCAACTAAATTCCAAATGAGGTATGTGCTCCAACTTTAATAACTATTTTGTAAACACTCCACTTTGCATTAGGCTTTTCTATACCTCTTCCCCTCGTTGTCTACATTACAGTAATCATTAACATTTCAGTCCTGGTCACGTAAAAGAACAGTGAAACCATTATGGAGCCAAGTCAAATTTTAAAAGCTCCATGTAAAAATAAACAAGTGCTTCCTTTTACAATTTTACATTAGCATTGAGAAATATATTGATTCTCATGCCAGCGGGGAAAATGCTCCCTTGCTCCCAGACTCTCTATACCCCTGGAAACCTCATATAATTGATAAATAAAGATCCAACTCACAGGCTATGTTTTTACCTGAATCAGCATGTAATATACATGGGAGTTATTTGTAGCAAAGGGAAAAAATGCATTGGTGGTATAGCTTACAAAACATGACGCATATACCGACACACTGTCAGTATAATAGCAAGAAGATTGATTCTTGCTGTACAATGCAGCTAAAAGCTAGGTTACATGTCTTTAAATAAATAGCTGAACATGACCGTAAGACATGTTGACTGGCAGATAAGCTCCAAGAACATTTCTTTCTTTCTTTCTTTCTTTCTTTCTTTCTTTCTTTCTTTCTTTCTTTCTTTTCACTAGATAAGTTTGATTTGAATAGTAGCTGTGCTTCAAGATAGGGTGAATTTTAAAGTATCTGCTTTATTAATGTACATTGCTGAGCAGTATGTCATTCTAGATTACTGAGTCACTTTGCACTGTTGTAACAAGCAATGCTGTGGATTTGAGCTTCATTAAACACCTGTCAGTCAGTTTGTTAACAGTCAACAGACAGGGCCATCCCAAAAACATAGCTGATTAAAGCCACCCCATTCGGACTGCAGATTGAATCCTATAGTCCAGGTTTGTAGCCTGGATTATGTCATAGTCAATGTTAAATGGGAACCCCCACAGGGTGGTAAAAACTTGGCTAAGCAGAACTGTCTGGGCTTTAGGTAGCCAATTTGCTCCGCATAGAGAGAGATACATTTCGATCAATAGATGGGTTGTTAGATACGGCTGCTCTATATATGTATACTTAATGTTTCAGAATACTTCATGTATTATAGAGTGTACAGTTCACACGCATATCAAATATTTAATGTAGTTTAAAAATGTAGTGGTCAATTGTGTTTTATATGGCTCAGCTCTCTGCTAGTTTGCTGTGTGCTGTGGGACAGAAAACAATGCCAAAATGCATGCATTACACATTAGATTGTGGGGTTGTAATGTTATGATTAATAACATCAATTTAGAGAACATCTAATGATCAGGTGTTTTTTTTTTCTCCCATTCATTTATTTCCGTTTAAGGGTGACTTTAGAATCCGCTCATGTCTCAGAGTATCTGGGGGCGATATGGGAACTCTATGCAGTATGGACTTCAGTCAGGAGATGCATGTAAACACTATAAGAAAAGTCAGAGATATTGTTACTCACTGCTTTCCCCCCAGGATAGCATTCTGGTTTAGTTAAGAGAAGATGGAAGCTGGCATTGATTGGAGGATATCTTTCCCCCAGATGGCTTTTCTCTGTTCAGACTCTACCAGCTAGTATAAATCATTCCAGGCATCAGATTCCACAGAGGCTGCTGTAACAGTCATTACTCCACTGTGCTTATTGTGTGAGAACCCCTAACAACACAATTAAAGTCTCTTGCCTCGAATGCAAAGTTATTCAAACAACAAGCAAGTTGAGCAACATCAGTCAGAAATGTATTTTTTCACGGTCAATATCTAGGGGATGAAAAGAAGACATTTCTCTTATGATCCGTGCAATAATTTGCAATGCTCAAACAACTGTTGTGGGTTGTTATGGAGATCAATAAAGAAATAAGCAAACTGACAAATACATACCTTCTTAGGGATTGATTTTATGGGGATTGGAGAAGTGTAAACTATTCCTCACCTTTTATTTAGCACATCGTAAATAATACTTTGAAGAAGAATTAAACACTCTGTACAACAATTTTGTGTCCACACAGACAATTGTGTACTTGTGCCTTTGACAGTGGTACCACTTCCCTCGTTATTATTTATTATTATTACTTGATTTCTTAGCAGACACCCTTATACAGGGTGCCTTGCAATTTTTACAAGATATCATATAATTGTTTACATTTACCCAATTATACAGCTGGGCATTTACTGATCCTACAACAATTTAAAAACTCCCTAGGCTTTGGGGACAATCTTTTGGAGCAAAGAGCTTTACCAAGTAACTTTATTTCTCAATGGACCTTTCTTCAGTGTTAAAGTGCAAGCCATCTGTTATAAGAGGTGGCTCCTGATCTACCTGTACCACAATTCAAAAGCACAGACTCAACAGCAAGGGGAGATTGGTTACAGATGTTATTGATAATTTATAGATTGGTTATTACATGTTATACATATATTATAAAGTGCAAACAATATGTAAAATCTGCATGCCTTTTTACTGATTTCTCATTCTGCCTTATGGACTTACTATGACCCCAGTGTCAAATTGTGCTTAATAAAACATATGCTGTAGATTGAAAATTACATTAAATAATGATAATCAAACTATTATAATCAGGAACACTTTGTTATAATGGTTCTTGTAGCAACTAATAAAGTAATAACTACTGATAATGTAATATCAAGAGTTATCAAGAGTCACACTTATATAACACTTACCCGTACTGTTGGTGTATCCATCAAAAAGCTGTTCAACTGACTATATATACAAAACCTGACTCCTCAAATCATACAAATTGTGTAGTCATAGGATCTTATATATACTATAAGGGACTGACTGGGACTCAAACATGACTTTGGACCCAGGACTTTGACCCAGATGGACCCACCAAAACCAGCCCGCGGATACTCCACCATCCCCGCAGACAAACTCACATTCACACACCTGCCCCTAATACCACCACTTAGACACATCACAGCTATTCATGTACACTATTGTAGTACCACAGAACACACACACACAAACACACACACACACACACACTCTGTAAACCGTTAAATATGTTATACAGAACACATACTGATGTGTCATATTGATGTGTTATCTGGTCTCCCTCCCTGCTCTGGTCCCTATTGCCTACTCCTTCGACTGCAGCCACTGCACTGACATGCTTGTGCTAGACTCACAATCGTCATTGGCTATGCTGTCGCTGTCTACTTCTGCTACTACTCTAGTGTGAACTGGGGCAGGATATGCAGCATCCTCATTGGCATGGACTACCACATGCATGTTGTTGGCATTGGCACTGGCACTACTACTGAATGCATTGGTTAACATCCTATATTTAGCTGCATCTGACTCAAGAGACTTCACTTTTTCCCCCCTTACATTTTCAGCCCCACCTCTGCATTTTTTACAGTTGCTTTTCCATTACATTTACCATATTTGAAGTGGACTTTCCCTTGATAGCTATTACATGTGGCTATCACAATTTGTCAGTCACATTAGCCTTGCAACAGTACAACATTTTTCTATTGTTTTTGTAAACAGATCATTTCATTTTCATTCCCAATTTTGTCCAACGTACAGTTTCTACTCTAGAGAATGTTACATTATCAATTGAAGTTATTACATTTTGTATATTTTTTCACCCAGTTAAAAATGTAATAATCAGTAAATAATGTAATAACTTGCATAATGCTCGAAAAAGATATTGCCTTGTTTATGCAGAAATTGTATTATATTATTGGCAAATTATTAACATATGCTAACATTATTACATTTTCAGAAGCTATTACATTAATAGTTGCTACAGTCCTTCCTTAAGTACATAGTGTTTATTGAATTTTGTAACTCTTCGGTATGACATTGGCCTGTTTTGACTAACCAAATTTCAATTGATTATATTAATGAGATGATACAATAGACACTTTTTAATGTCTGCTGATGTCTGTACATCAGAAGTGAACTTAGAATAGATACTGCCAAGTGGATATCCTTGTCAGGAAATATTTATATAATTAAGGAATTAAAAGATCAGACAATAGGAAAGTATCCTGTCCAGTGAAAGATTAGGGTCTTTGAAACTATTTATAATTGGCTACACAGTGAAGATAATAAACAAGAGATGTTTTTGCTTTGAGAATGATAAATTCAGGCTTAAAAAACAACACCAAACCAAACCTTTAGATTGGCTTCAAGGAAGTGGAAATGTGAACTTGCATCTCTAGGGAAATATGCTTCCTTCAGATTATCAGATATATGAAAATAAGCTCAAACGAAAAAGGGGAACAAAAGGCAGGAAGTGTGTGCTTTGTCCTCACACTTTGCACATATCTTTGCAGCAGGGGGCAACTCTGTTTTTCTAAGCACAGAAGATAGTGGAGAAAGTATTTTCTGTAAATTCATAAAGCAGAATACATCTGAACTAAATGGTTAGGAATTAAATGTGCACTTGTACATGTATTGTACATTGCTTTTGGTTTTAACTGCCAGTGATATGGCAAAGAAAGTTTAAATGAAAAAAAAAATCCTCCTTTGAACACTAGTCGTCTACGTTTGGTACATGAAAACAGAGTCTTATCATGGACATAAATGGAGATATGGAAAAAACAGAGAAAAAAAAAAAAAAAAAAAAAAAAAAACTTTCATCAGGAGTTCAAAGATTACACAATGGAGATATTTTATCTTCAACAAATAGCCTACATATTTCTGAGAGTATGATATGTTTAAGTAGTATATTGGAACTCAGACTAATACAAACACTTTGAAAATAGCACTGGCTGAGGGGCAGCTTCATTTTCAAAATCTTTCCCATGCAATCATTTTGATGACGTCACGATGACTTAAGTTCATATTGCATTCCTGATATGCAGTAGATTCTAATCTAACTTGTTTCCAGCAACACTATTACTTCTATTAGGAGGAATAAAAACCTATTTAGCTATTGCACTCCTTTGGAACAAGCATACTAGGCGCTGGAGAAATAGGCATACACAAGTAAGGAAAACTGCTTACAAATGGAGCCTCCAGACTGACAGGTCAAATCAAACAACATTTGATTAAATAAAAATATACCAACCATTATATATTATACTTTTTAGCTACATTATTCATGTTTACAAACATCATAACCCTACTGATAAGCAATACAATAATAAAGTAATACATGTTTTCAAGAATTTCAGTCATAAATGGAAATAAAAATTGTCTTGTACCACACTACCTACCATCTGCAGTACAGCAAGAGTTTATATAACTGCACTAGGAACAGATGTAATAAGAATATTAGTGTTATATATGTGTGCACTATGCAAGCTCACGCAGGGGCAAATACAACACGGCCTCACACCCCATAATCACATTGAAATTCAATTGCAGAACATGACTGTGAATGGTAACAGGTAAGGCAGAAAACTCTAGCCAATAGCACCCAGGTTTGCACTAACACTGTACTACACCATAATTGCCCTAATTTAGGCTTTTTATTCAATCTTAATTTGCTAGTGACACAGCCTGGATTTGAACATGTGACCTGTACACTGCAATGCTACACTCTAAATGGAATATTACCCCGAAGAGCAACATTTTTTTTTTTTTTTTTAATTCCTATTATTCCACATGCTTGAGGATAGCCTTCATCCTGCCCTAATCCCTGGCACAGAGACTGTACCAGTTAGTAAATTATCAACAGTCAATGTCGATAATGCCAGTGGTCCTGGAACAGCTGCCTAACTCCTACGCACACAGATGCTGGCACACACCCAGACTGCCAGGTCACAAGGCATCACACCTAAGAAAACCATTGAAGAGCACCACTCTAAAACCATCATAGGCATTTTATTACTTTTTGCGTAGTAAAATGCTTCCATTTGGACAAAAATTAAGGTAGTGTAATATGATCCTTACAATTTATACAAGTGTATGAAAGGTTAGAAAGGTGAGAAGAGATCAAAACAACTTGTACTGCAGTAGTAATAACTGGAAAGCACCCCAACTTACTACTTACCACTCCTCTCACAACCTTCTCCTTCCCTCTGCTGTGACTCACTAGCCCATAGCAGGGCGTTACAGGACTTGGTTTTGTAACCTGTATTTCAATGGCTATTATGCAGATGTACACTGTAGCCACTAAAAGTAAACTAATGGTCTATAGGGCTTTGGTTTATAGGGCTTAACCTGCAAATCCAAGAGGAGGCTTCTTCCAGTTGAGAAACTAAGGAGCTTCTGCGTCAAAGGTTTGATGTAATTTGGGCTCCAATTAGTTGAGAACAAGCAATATGGAATTTAAGCTGGTTTTGGATTTCTGAGCTTCTCCAAGGAAACTGAAATACCCCAATCATGCAGCAATTAGTTATACAACCCTGATGGGAATGTACTGCCATTTTCCTCCTAGCTGCCTCTGTAAACACCTCAATCTCGATTAATTAAAATCAGAGAATTTCCTTTTACCATCTTAATTCCTCACAACTTCTTTATTTTCCATAACTTTTCCATTACTTTTTTTTTTTCATTTAAATTATGCGCTAGTTTCCTCAGAAACCAGATGCCCGTCTTTGAGACTGTGAAAGCCAATTCCCTACAAACTTGTACAACATCACACTGAAATTGAACGAGTTGTATTTAAATGGGTAAATAAACAAGATTGTTTTCCATTCACATTGTTGCAGCACTGAAGTCTTTTTTGAAAATAACTGAAGAGCAATTTCAATACAATCTATAGAAAAGGTTTTTGTCATGTGGGATTAGCATGTGCTGCAAACAAATGAAACCAGGAAACAAAATTCTACAGTAATTTATTATTGTGTTATAAAATAATCCATACTATTTCCATTTAGCTATTAACTGCAAAATGCACCGCTATTCGTCTGAGGAATAACCGAGTGCTACAAAGGAAAGATACGGCACTATGAAATAAGAGCGGGTTTGGATACTGATAATGCTTTTGTAGAGCCTTGTAAGATTACACTGAGGAGACTATTGGGAACAAGGCTAAAGCTCAAAGATGATTCAGACACAAAGCCAATATAGTGTGAGTTCATTTCCTTTCGCTGGAAGAGCTTGTTGCTGGAAAAATCATTATATTATGGTTTCATGTCAGACGCATGTCAAGGGTGTTCTTTTTATTGGTGGAGGCTACATCCAAAGACAAAAGCCCAGAATAATTCAAAATTATGGTTAATTTACAATTCAATGTGTCTGTATACACACGCGCACACACACACACACACACACACACACACACACACACACACACACACACATACAGCTCTGAAAAAAATTAAGAGACCATTCCAAGTTGAGAAATCAATATTAAGCGATCTCAATTTCTTCTAGAGCTGTATATACAAAATACTTTACAAAATAATTATATCAACAACTCTGTTAGAAATATAGATTATAGGTTGGAAGCATATGTGAGGGAGTGGAAGATTGGCCCCAGCATTCTGAAGCATGGTCTGTGAAGATATATTTATCCAATTACTAACAGATTACTACAAAGCAGTCAGTCCCAAATGCAACTTAACATATTTTCTATTTGCGACTTAAATTCCTAAATTACATTTTTGAGTGTGTAGTTGTCCTTGGGGTTGACTTTGTCTATCCCACTCAGGATTTTCAACACCAGACCCAAATCCCTTATGGAATCAATTCTGTTCAAGATTCAAGTCCTTCAGCACTATCTGTGTATGACATTCCATTTCAATTACTTTCCTTGATTAAAATTCAAAAATATTTTTCTAAGCCCTGTGTTCGCCTTTTAAGTTGCCTCTCCCCCCTTGTCTAGATGAATGACTGACTAACATAAGCTTCTAAATCATTTTCACAATGTTGCGTCTTCAACAAAAACGATACCGAACACCCAAGAGAGAAAGCGGTTTTCCGAAAATGCTGTGATTCATCAAAGAGTAGTTCCTTTCATCACAGAACAGTGATTCATCTAGAAAACCAGACCCTACCGCCAAGTCTGTGCTGGTTTAGATACATGCTGTGATCTCACAAGCTCAAAGATGAATTGATTCCTCTTTCCCACATAGTGATAGGTCTTTAACTTAGACTCCCTTGAAATGGAAAGTTCTCCCTAATTTCATTGGAAAATTTTCATCCATTTCTTTTCCAATTTTGAACTTGCAGGAGTCACAATTTGATGTCCTTCAACGTTCTCTGGGTCAATCCTGACTAGATATGCTATATAAAATGTATTGCCTTTCTGAGAATAAAAAAAACGGATATAAATGGGGTCTGCAGCTCAATCTTTAAAGCATATTAATACAAAAAAAACAAAAAAAACCTTTGCCTTCATGAACAATGAATGACATTTCTTGTGCGTGACATTCCCATATATTTCTATGATACAACTCCACTAGGAAATACAGCTATTTGTACTTTTATGACTGTGAGAACCATAAACTTTGGTTGCATGCATTATAAATATAAATGAGAAAAGGAAATGGATGACTTCAAGTAGATAGCTTTGGCTGAGGAGGGGGCAGGTTAGTAAAGATATTTCATGGTAGCATCATAAATACAGTAAAAATATAAATCAATGGGCTCTCAACAATACCATCTAGATCACTGACTTGGTAATATGCCAGATGAAGTTCAATGAAAGTGAAAATTATATTGGATATTTGGATAGAATGTACAAAATCTCTGATAACACTATTATTAGGGGGCGGGGGGGGGGAATCAACACATGCATTCTAGAATATGACATCACATCTGGTCTGTTCTTCACAATGTGGGACCAACAGAATATCAGATTTATAAAGTTCCAACCGAATATGCAGGGAAACACCAGAATTAGTGTGTAGACTTTGTGCCCCACCCTAAGCAACTGTTTACCTGTTTGTCAACCTGTGGAAAGAAAATATTCTGTGGAAACCTGGGTGGGGTATTGGGTGCTGATGGTTCTTTAGTGGGGGTGGCAGAGGTCCTTGCCCTTTAAATTAGGGTGGCATAGTGGGCTACAACTTGTGCAAATTAATTAAGGGGGAGTGTAATTTACACCCAGGACACATTTAGGGGACATTTAAATTGTGTGTTAGCAGAAGTGGCAGCAACATATTTTGCACGAAAATGCACAAAATGAATAGCGGATCCCTCTAAGGGGAACAGTCTTCTAAGCTTAGATCCTGGTGACCGGCACTTCTGTGTCAGATATCTGCTTTCCTGTCAGGCAGGTCAAGGGCAGGAACCTCTTATACTTCAGCGGCACAGCAGGGTCAGGAAATCGTACAGTCTATGAAATTTAATAAGTGACACAAAAGCCTGGCCACACATCAATGTCCAATTGACAGCATCTTTTAAACTAAAAACATCCACTAAATTGAAAGCTTTATACAGCATACAGGGACCCTGTATCAGAGAGCTGAAAACTCCAGTCACAAATCAGGCTGTTATCAAGCTAACCAGCACTGACAGGCAATGGCATGGAAAATACAACTGGCCTCTGTGCAGTTACTAAGGGAGGATGAAAGCTCACTGTTAAGATTGTATACTGTGAGGACTGGCCAGTAGAGCTTAAATCAACATGTTTTGCAGCATATGAGTAGAGAGAGAGTTCTGAATTAGCCAAATTCACATGACAGTCTCCCCTGTTAGCTATTGTCTGAACCTATGAAAGACTGGACTGAGATTTATTTTATATACACCTGTAATCCAGTAAGAATGATAGACACCTATACTCTCTCAATTACCAATGAATCTAATCAAACAATTCTGAGTAGGGGTCAAAGCGTTGTACTCCACATGTGCAGTCGCCAGAGTCCAGTTAAAACACTCTGGTGATTGCTTGGACACTTCATTTTGATTAGAGGTATTGATTTTAGTGGCAGACTACAACAATATGTAATCATACAATCAATTGGCTAAACCAATTCAGACATGTGTGTGGTACCATATTGTTGTTGCTATTGTGAATCCTAATTCTAATAATGTTAAAACTACCCAATGCACTTGTAAGCCCTCATTTTGAAAACTGTGTCCAATTTTGCCCACTGCTGTGCAAGAAGGATATTGCTGCCATGGCAAGAGTTCAAAGGAGAACAACTGGAATTTTTTCATTAGGTCTCAGAGGATTTATTCTGTTTTTTTTTGTGAAATAAATAATTCCAGTGAAAATTTCATGGATTATTTAGAAAGCCCTCCTCAAATGCTGCTCTTAATACTCATGTTTTGTTCATGATCCTCAATGTTTATGTTGGCTTCAAAACACCTCTTCCTGATTTGATGTGTCAAGGGACAATGGATCCAGGTAGCCATCTTCAACTCCTGTTATGCATTAAGGGGTTTTGACTGTGCTACACACTATACAATTGCATTTGCTACCAAATACATATTTTTTAAAATCAGAAATTAAATTCAAAAGCAAGTATTGGAATTTGTTACTGGCACGTGGATCAACAATTTGTTTTTTTCCATCTAGTTACTTGATAATGGCTGTTGAAGGGTTTCTTGTACCTAAAAAATGAAAAGTTAAAGGTTGGAAGTTTTGCTTAAATCTGTTCCTAAGTGTCAAACTACATTAAGCTATTCTAGCCTCTGTTAGGTAGAAACCAAGTGAGTTTCCCTGCCTTCCCCTGAATACAGTGAATTCTAGAATGACAGATAATATACAGTCTTAAAAACATTACAAGAAGTGCCTTCAGTTTATTTATCCTAATGATTTGATATTACCTACATGCTATGTAATACATCAATTGTTAGATTTTGGCCAACAATCAATCAAGCCAGTTTTAACCCTTCACTTAGCTGCTTAC
This sequence comes from Amia ocellicauda, assembly GCF_036373705.1. Taxonomy (NCBI): domain Eukaryota; kingdom Metazoa; phylum Chordata; class Actinopteri; order Amiiformes; family Amiidae; genus Amia; species Amia ocellicauda. The sequence continues at coordinate 10,718,341 of NC_089854.1, forward strand.
TGAGAGAAAGCAGTTTGTGATAAGATGGGTGACATTTTAATGAGCAGATCTATGATAACCCTTTGAAACCTCTAACAGAAAATCAATAGTTCATACTTAAGCCTTGTAAGACTGATTTTGCTGTGGTTTTGTGTAACTCAAAATCCATTCAAGCACCGAATGGTTTTCTGTGATATTCTCCTTGAACCTCTGTTACACTTCCAGACTGGTGACATGCTGTTATCCCGTAGGTTGATATATAACTATTAAAATCATGGCTGCACATACTTACCCAAAATATGACTATTGGTGATCAAGATGCCTTGCAATGAAACCCATCTTTTTGTTTCTTGTACATTTACGTTTCAAGTTATTAAAGAGGGAAAAAAGGTATTTGATTTCAGAACAATCAGCCAGTTCTTCAGTTTCCTTTCCTGCATTGTTAAACACCAAGCTGAATCATTACCTTGCCAAAGACTCTTCACAATATGCCCCTTAGGATAAATAAACTTGAACAATGAGAGCAAGGCAACATTTACCTGTAATAACCAAATCTGCTCTTAAAGAGGTTGCTCGGTTGTTAAACACCACAAACTGTCTCTGATTTTGGACAAGTACGAAGATGACTAGACTGGTTTGATAGATGTGGTAAGATACAGAACAACTTTTATAAATTCTAAATATTGCAGTATTTTAAATGCTTTTCTGTCATATTTCAAAGGACATGGTTGCAGCCATTTCTGCTACTTTCTAATCACTTTTTCTCTTTTCACATCTTCCCAGTTGGGGATTTGCAGTTGCTAATGAACATGTGCATCCTCCAGGAAGTGCTGGCTGTGCTTCTGTTCACTCGGTGAACTCTGTAGAGAGAACTACTGAAGCTCTCACTGGTCATTGATGGCTCATAAGGGGCCGGTTGCACAAAAGGTCTTAAGACCATTTTTTAGATTTTAGACTTCCATTTAAGCCCAAAATAAACAGGCCTGTTGCACGCACACACACACACACACACACACACAAATCACTTTGGTCTTAAATTTAAGTCATGTTTTTAAGCTTACCCTACACCAGGCTTAAATGGGAAAAATGCATCTCTTGCTATAGAAACTAATATGAAACCAACATGACAGCACATATACCAGGTAATTTTGAATTTTTAAATGACAGGGCAATTAATCGAGGGAGGATATTTAAGGACAGGCAAAACCCTTCTCATATGGATAATTCAGAAATAACAATAATAATAACAATGACTAATAATAGTCAAATAATTTGACACTGAAATTGTTCATTTAATTAATAAAAACTTACATTTAGGTGAACTATTACAATACAAATTAAAATATATTATCTAGTATCTATTATAAAAAATGACAAATGTATTAAAAACCAACAACTGGTAATAATTACAATAATAATTTTCTCCTTCCCCTTTTAACTCAAACTTCCTATTATTGATTGTACTGTATTTAAACTTAAAATAAAGTAAAGTAAAACTAAGTACTTTAAAAAAAAATACAGTGCGCACTACGGCAGGTTGATGGCATTTGTGTTTTTGTGTTATTTAATTCCAGGCCAACTTACAGTAAAACCTTTTTAGTGCAATCAGCCCAAGGTGTCAAACAAGTCCAAGGAGTTTCATGATTTTTACAACAAGCCACAGAAACTATGGTCAACATTGAGCCCATCTAATCCCAGCAGCACATGGCGATTAGTGTTCGGTTAGTGCCTTAGCCCAGATTGGAACAGTAGATCTTCTGTCAGTCCTTGTTCACCTGGAGTAATGAAGCTTCCAGAAATGGTTAAAGTTTAGTACAGTGAAACAACATTCAAGGACATGGTAACATTTGGGATCCCGGAAACCACCACCTAACAGCTCCCTGGCCTTATCAGAGATGTATTCAGTGGAATTATTACTGCGTCATTTAAGGATTCATTGCAGTGATGCCAACCAGAATTTGCCCTTTTCCAGAAAATATACTAGAGACATATCATGAACCTTCCCCTGCTAATTACTTTGGTACACTTCATGATGAAACAGTCACAGGTATTCAGATAATTGCTCCAATGGTTTATAAATTACTGAATTTACAGAATGAAATACTTCCAGGTGTTTATACATCGGTGATAGAAGGGTGACCTCCAAAACCTGCTGGATAGGGGCTCTCCAGGACCAGGGTTGGAGACCCCTGGTCTATACCATTGCTTTTACTTTTAACAGAGAAATTGAAAAATTATATTGGATGAAGTAAAACTTTAAGGGTAAGAAGTCAAATACTTCCTCTGTCTGAATTTTATGTTGATCTTGACCACAGATTGGGTGCCAATGCAGAGTTGCTAGCCTTATTGTTTCCTCCAAATGGGGTGCTGCCAGATTATGGAAACAGTGAACGTGTTCCAGAATCTGTTACATTGAGTTAAAACGCTTGGATGAAGACCTCATATCACTGTCAAATTGTATTGCCAAAACGAAAATACAAGATACAAACACATCAAGCACCATCTGTAATATTTGTTCATTGGACAGCTCTGTGAGGCAGGATCAATGTTGATTTCTTTAGTTTTCTGCAAAAAAATTGTACATTAGTACCTTTCACAGATGTGGACCATATGGCATTCTTGCAAGGCACTGCAGACCTATATTTACACACACACACACAATACAGGCAGCATATGGAGTATGACAACCTATTCAAACAGTTTCACCGTGAAGCAATAACATTCAATACACGTACAAATGGGACCCCTGGAAACATGTGCATGTGGACAGCTCACTGTCACCACTGTCTGTGACTGTGTGTGGAAGGAGCTCCTCAGTGTTTAAGAGAGCAATTACGATACTTGGCATATTTCTCATGGTGCCATTTGTACCTGTTCCAAATTCCATTGCTGCACTTTGTTTGAATTGGCCTTCCCCAACCATAACTAACATTATTAATGCCTTATTATTAGCAACATCTGCTTTAAAAATGATACTAAAATTAAAGAATATACGATTTTGATGCAAATGGGTTGGAAAGCATTCATGTGACAGTTTGAAAGTCAACAATATCAACATTCAAACCAATATGCTCAGTATGGTGCTGACATGACACAGTAAGCAATAAGAATACAAATAAATCCCTGCTGGGAAATAATTATTTTCCTCATCTCTTTTCCCCACTTTCAAAACCACTCCACCTTACTATATATTTTGACAGCTTGAGACATTTGGAATGGTATTACCATTTCCAGCTTTTACAGTAAGCATGCATTACACCTCCTCTATGTGTTATTTAAAAAAAATACAAATAAAAACACTTCCCTAAAGTGGGATTACCTAGCAGTTCTACTTGGTATTCATTTATATAAGCAGTGCCTGAAGCAAAGAAGGAACCCAATATTTTACAAGGGCAATTGACCCACTGCAAACCTGCTCAATACATTAGCAAAATTTTACAGATAAGGTCAGTTTAGATTTTATATAATTATTAATATTCAGCTGCAAAATCCCTTGACCCACCCCTTCTTCCACAGTATTGTTTATACAAGTTATATTTAATCTTATGGGCTAGACAACTATTATTCAAAAAATCAAAAAATCTTAAAGCATAATAATATCTGGTACAGGTATAAAGACGAAGCTTTAATAAATAATATAAATCTTAGAGGTCCGAATACACCAAAAATCCTTATTGCACCAGAAGATATTAAACATTTATCTCTGTAGTAGTCTAATGGGTGGAGTAACGTCTTCCACTTTACTTTTCCAATCTGGTCACGTAATCTCCTTGCTTTGATTTCCATACGTTTACAGCAAAAAAATGGATCTCGAACAGCTTGCGCCAAATAATCAATACACATACATACAAGGTCACAGAGGTGATTCAAGAGGTAAACTAATGGCTCCAAATTGGCAGTGACAGAAAAGGCTGCTCTCTGCAATTTCTGTTCAGCTGTCACTTATGTTGATTTAGGTGTTACTGGGAGTGAATCACAGGGACATGAGTAAGCAATATAGGTGTGCGCTGATGAACAGGTGTGAAATGGAGGAATCAATTGCTTAACTTGCTAAAAGAATGGAAAAGCTTGTCAGTCTAGTGACCGTGTCTAAAACAGAACACCTGTGGAGCTCAAATAGCATGGGCTTCCCACCATATGCATTCATATGCAAATATTTGCAATACAAACCACAATTTTTTATCAACAAAACTATTCATACTATTAAACTGGATGCTTCCAAGCAATATTTAAAAAAAAAATCTATACATCATAACAGTTTTAAAATAATGGTTGACCAGTGTCCTGAAATATATTCTGGGTTAGTGTTAGGGTCTGAGGTATTGCAATGGTCAATAAAAAGGGAAACATGAAATATGGTCAAGAGAGGGAAATGTACCATTAGATGCTTCACAAAAAGTGTTAGCAAATGTCCAAGGTGGCCAAAACAGAATAAATTTCCTCCATTGCACATGTTCCCATTTGGAAGTTGTGGAGAAATGGGCCCCAAAGTAAGAAAAGAGGAGAGGAAGAAAAAGGCTTGGATATGCACAAAGACAGCTTTGTGTTGTTATGATGTTGTGGGGAAAGAAGCCCATACTGACTTGAGTGCTAACAGGATGAGGAAATCAATCATTAAAACTGGATGTGTAAAACAGAATTTGTTTTGCATGCCAATAGTGGCCTTTGAGACATTGATAAAGTCTTGCACAAGCAAAACCAAGACTGCTTTGTCAGAGTGTACATACAGCTGCTGGGCCCATCTGTATTTACTAAAACGAGCACATCGAGGATTACACAGCAGGCCACATCGTCACAGCTGGAACAGAATAGGGCCTTATGCAGCCGCCAGGAGAGCAGTCTTGAGTAAAATTAGTAGATTCTGAACAAAAAACAGAAATCTACCTTTTAAATTAAGTGTTCCCATGAACAACATGAGTAATGCCCACATCTATCTACATGTCCTGTTTATGGTATTTTAATTAAGTCAGTAGAATTCTCTAAGACAAAGGTATTTATGGACATCTTTCCTAGATTACCGAGCCACTTTACAAAAGGGAAATCATTAAAAAAACTAATGAATAAAGAAAGAAATGCATATTCAGGGAAACAATCTGTTGCAAACGTAATGGATAATGGAAACAAGCTAAATGTTAGGTTACCTAAAAGCAAGTGTGCCAGCCTACGCCAACTGTTACGTCTGGATATTGCTTTGTTAGAAAAAATTGCAGTGAGAGCAAATGTAATTACCTGCTTGATTGAGGTGGCTTTGTAGCAAATTTAGATATTCAATAAGTAAGCGGATTGAAATTCTGAAGCGCGGTGCCCTTTCACAGTCTGAGTCCTTGAGACCTGATCAAACTCCGTTGATTTGTCATACAAATATACTAGTGTGCATCTTTTGATTTGACCTCTTGCCAAATTAGTAAATATAATCTTTCCAGGCTGTCTACCAGATGTTGCTTTTGGTACATTTATTAGGACTGTGAATGATTTAGTATGCAAAGAGACTTGGTTGCCAAAAAGATTGAGACCCTTGATTAGAAGAACATCTGAAATAATAAAGGCTACACACCCTTATTTGACCAGATCATTGAATCCCAGAACCCATAACCCTTTTTGAAGATGGATCTATGTGAATTCACATCACTAGCTCAGTGTTAGGGTTTTCTTCATAGACAGACAGCCTTTCTGTCACAATAAACCAATCTGAATGCAGATGGCTTATCTGTCAAGTGGACAGATCTGCCCTCAGAACAGAAGTCATGGCAAATAACAGCAGTCCTCCTAATGATGCTATAGCTTGGCTGTTTGCAATGTGGACTGGCAGTGGGAATAGATGTAGATGACTTGGATCGCATGTGAGGACTGTCTATATCCCTCTCACGTCAGTTCAAAATGTAACATTTGACAATTGGTAATTCAGACAAGGGCTGATGTAAAATGAAAAAATAGCAGAAATCAATTAAAAACACTGTGCTATATTGAGAACTTGTTGAAAGCAACATGTTTAAAATATCATGTAAATGCTGCTTTTAGGCTCAGTCAGTCCTACAATCTTATTATACAATCAAAGTCTAATCAAGGATACTCCAGCCAAGCCTGATCTCTAGGGTAGCTTGCCATATACAGCACAAAATTAATCCTAAACATCGAGACTGCACAAGAATAATAACGCACTGGAAGCCACTGAACTGAAAGGATGGTTCTTGTTCTTGTCAGGAACAATACAAGAGATTACCTTAACTTGGTCTCTGGTGTACAATATCTGTTAGACACACATGCACAAAAAAATCTAGAATCAGCTAAGGTGCATATATATCAAGATAATTTGAACTGTAGAAGGATTTGCCATGTTTGCCTGGTTACATTTAAGAGTAAAGTGCTTCATTGTGATTTTTTATGTTATTTCTGTATTTCCTATACAACTGTCCTACAACAATGCTGCAACACAAGCCATGAGGGAAATCTATCATTAGCATTAATTAGATCAAAATGTCAAAACAAAACATTCTACTCTGGTTACCAACTCTGAATTATTGCACTGAATGGAATACAAAAATGTTTTGTTATGCTTTGTAATGTGTATATTATTTATTTTTGTTATAAAAACCAAAGGTATGTCTCCTCTGGTGAACTCAGAGCATTTACACAAAATATAAAAGGCCACTACAAAGGGCAGCTACTACTGTGCACATTTCTTAAAAAATGAAACCACCAGACATGATTTCAAAGGATCTGTAATCCTCATGGTCTAATTAATCTATTTAGCACTGTTACTGGGGACCTTTGTCAGAAATGTTAACCAGCATAGCATAGATTCCTAACAGATACATCCATCCAGTGGGGCACGAGTGCACAGTTCTGATCTTGGAAGTCAACAATCCAGAAGGTCTAATACTGCACATTTTACTGCACCTTAAGAGATGGGAAATTTAGAAAATGTTTTTGTATATTGTAAAAATATGGGTATTATATAATTTACAGTGATTAACAAAATAAAAATATCAACACTTGGTGTCAACCAGTTCAAGAAGAGTTGGATCAGACCACTGAATACCTTTCAGCTCTCATGGAAAACAACCTGAATTAAACAAACGGCTTGCTTAATTCATTAACAACTAACGTGTTTCCAGTCTTCAGACATTGTCGATTTGAGGGTGACCTATAAGACTAACCAGGGATTGACTCTTTGGGTGAAAGCACTGCAGACACCCTCCTGTCCCATATTTACAAACACACACACAATGCAGACAGCATATGGAGTCTGACAACCTATTAAACAGTTTCACTGCAGAGCAATAACGTTCAGTACACGTACAAACAGGACCCCTGGAAACACGTGCACGTGCACGTGGACAACTACAACACATACCAGAAGACAGCTCACTGTGACCTGTGTCTGTGTGACTTGCATGTGTGGAAGGATATAATACACAGTTGGAAGAAGCTGCTCAGTGTTCAAGAGGGCAATATAATGTTTGGCATATTTCTCATGCTGCCATTTGTATGGGTTCCAAAATCCATTTGAGACAGTCGGGAGCCACAGAGACCTTAGCTAATATTGGGAACATGTACCTTGTCTTATTCAGATGCGTGTTGACTTGAGTGCAATAAAGGCAATTTATTTGCTTCTGTCTGTTGTGATCATTATACCATTTGACTCCAAAAGTGCCAGAGCCATTAGTGTTCTTCATGTCAGTGACTCTGGCCAATGCTTTCTGTTAATGGCACAATAACCCCTGGAGGAAAGGCTTTAAATTAAATTGCACTTTTCATTATGAGGTCATTGTCCAAACTTAATGTCTTGAGAAAAACTTGGACCAGAAATTTTAATTAATATTAAATTAAAATCTGATCAATGAACTGTCAGTGGTGGCAATGAGACAATAGTGATTAGTTATTTTTCTGTGCCATGCAGTGTTGGATGACAAGATTTAAGACACTGACTTAAGAACCCTGTCAGGCTTGATGACATAAAACCTAATGGGCCCTATAAAGCCAGTGTTTTGTGCATCATAAACTATAAGGATGAAACGAATAACACATTTCACTGTGCTGTGTAGCAACAGATCACTTGATTGGAGCTGTGGTACCTGCAGTCCAGACGAGATAAGAGTACTTTAATGAGTGTCCTTTGGATCCAACAGATGTTTTTATTTATTGATTTTGTCATTTGTCTGACACCTCTACCCATCCTCTGTCCAAGGGTATAGACACAAACTGTGAAATGTTGTTAATAAAACTGTGATACAATACATGTTAATAGGGAGCAGGAGGCAGAGAGAATAGTGATCTGATCTTTCATGGGTGGAGGCAAATAACACAGTTGCTAACCGGTCCATAGATGCAGAGGAAAATGTATATATGTAGTATGTAGCATGTAGCATAAGTAAGGTGTTGTTGGAAGGTGGTCAGTGGTGGCGCTGTCTCAGAATGGAAGAGAAAGGACAATGAAGTGGCCAACAAGTGAACAAAAGAGGGTTCGAAAGGTAGGAACAAGGTATTGGGTTCATCCTATAGGCTAGAGATCCTCAGAAAGCAGTTACTGATGGATAATGAAATAAACGAGAATTATGGATGACTGACTAATATGTCTTATTTGCTCCACTGTATTAAGATTGAAATATATTGTGTTTACCATTAGTAAACACGACCGGTCTAGTTCAACTAATGCAATTTATTTAGAGATGCAACTTCTTGAAACCCTGAATATTCTCTCCAGATCATCTTCTCAAACCAAAAACTCCCTCCTCTCTGCCTTACAAAAACAAATCATACAACTCCTTTTGTGAGTAATATCTCCCAAGCATCACAATGATCCATTACTTGAAATACTCATTACATTCCACTTCAATAACTCTATGGGCCCCAGAGCTGCAGTATTTACCTCCGCAGTGTGACGCACACAGCGAAGCTCAGGCTCTTTTAAAACTCAAATTCCACCGAACACTGAATTTATAATGTGCTGTCCTGCACCGTTGACTACCTTCCATGCCAACGACAAGATCGATAGTTGGTAGGGGGGCTACAAATAATTAATTCCTGCCATCAGAGGAGTTTGTGCTTAAGTTTTAAAACAGAATAACAATTATGTTTTTAATAATGAAGTTCCTTACCGCAACCACACAAAGCTACCTGGGATAATTTAAGTCAGACAATTGTGCTACAACATAGTAATTACAATACAATTATTCTTGCTTTGAATTACAAACTTTGTGTATGATTTTCACTCTCTTTCCAAAGGGAAAAAAGAGCCAATTTCTACAAAAGATCCTAAACATTATATTTCTCTCCCTTCAACTGACTCTGTAGTGGTGTTATTAATTTACAAAATGCGTACATCAGGACTGTATAGATCACTAGATTATATGCTTGCTCCCACAAAAATACAATTACTTCTCTGACATTTTGTTTTGGAAAAATGAAAAATGCAGTGCTATTTAATGAGAGGTGAGTCATACAGAGGTCCTGTTTTGCAGTCAATATTTTAAACATAAGTACAGCAGGACAAGCCAATGTGTTTGAAATGCAACAGCTGTAAAACTAAAGGTCTGTAAAATAGAAATTTTCTGAATATGGTTGCTAATAGTTTATTGATGTGAATATCTCATCCAGTTATTTCTCATTCCCAGTGAATCTTCAATCACATCATTGTGAGTGTACTTATTGTAATGATCACAACTGCTTCATTTTAAACAATCAGTATTCTGTCAGATTCTCCATGGGTTATGTCATGTGACAATGTACCCAGGAGAAAGAACAAATCCTGCTGAAATAGACAATCTATTATCACAAGACATGAAAAGGTCACTGAGACCTGAGCAGTAGAGAGCCAGTTACTAGCACTTAGACCAAAGCCTGAAGCTCAATTCTACTGCTACTGTAAGAAGGTATTACACAGCTATAAATTGTGTGTGAAATACTGAAGTCCACTCTTGAAATTAAGACTTTTACATTCCATTTGTGAGCATCCGTAACTGAGCACAAGGAATGTAAACCAGAACAAATGAATTTAAAATATGTTTTTCTTTGGTTAGTATATCTATATAGTTTCCAGTTCAGGTACAGTTCATGTTAGGAGTTTGTTATTTGTGGAATTCAATCTGGCCAAGAGGTCCCATTTGTTGTTGGTTCTACATTCCTCCTCTGCCTTATCTCACAAATGTCCTCCAGTCAGTGATTTACTGTACTCTCTCATTTTACTCCCAGGTATTGATTTCCCACTGAGATCTGAAGCCTCTATAATGCCAAGCTTGGCCAAAATGGCTTTTCTGTTGAAACGTGCCTGACTATATTCCTAGTGGCTAAACAGAAATACTAGACAGTCATAGATTCTTGCACGAAAAAAGTGGGACTATCTTCCGTGCCATGTAAGGTGTATGTCATGTCATAAACACAGGGCCCAAATTCCCAGGGGCTCCTAAACTGAACTTAACAAATGTCTAGACTGTACCTTTTGTTTGATTAACTATCGATATCAATATTATACAACTCAGAGGCACTCACATTCAATAGTGTTTAATCAAGTAATGAAAGCAAAATGTTACTTTCATTATATACATCAATTTATTTTTGTTGTTAAGACACATTAACTGGGTTCCCTATATCACACAATACCAATCAGCTGGTCACATGGCAACTGGATTATTGCTCCTTCCTCATGTGAAACTGTGCGGAACAGGGAGATGCATAATCCGTGAATTGGCACATCTCCAAAATGGACTTAAAGTCCTAAAGAGAGCAATAACAATCAATACTCTAAATCTGTAATGCTTGATTTAATCATTCACTTACTTCAGCATTGAGAAAACCTTTCCATGTCTCAGTGTCCTCGAACTATGATGCCATAAAACTGACCAAAGGAACATGCAGTACAGTAAAGTAATATGCTGCATTACAGGTATGGATACCTAAGGATTGGGTAGATCTACCACATAGCAGAGGACATGTACTATGCAAAAGACAGACATTTTGAGATGCTGACCTAGGCTGTCACTAATTTCTAATTTACTTCCCTTGTGCACTTTCTTGCCGAGAAGCATTTTTCAGAAGATTTTTTCTGAGTCAGTCACAGGGTAGGATGCTAATGCACAAAGCAAGGCTAGAAGTAACAACCAAAACAGTTGATGAGGAAAACTAGTCTTTTGGGTAATTTGAAACATAATTTCATCTTCTGTCACTTTAGAATTGAAACATGCACAATTGCGTGCTTAAACAGATTCAGATTATATTTCTTATGTTAACCAGGCGTGAAGAAAGGCAACAGGTGGGTAATTCAAATATAAATGTTACCATTTAGAAATAATTCTTAATGCATAAGAAAGTACCAATTTTGAAAGTAGAACTTCCATAAACATGTTAGGGTCTGCATTTATTTATTGATTTATCATCATCAAGTTGGAAAATGTGATTGTGGACATAACGGGGGCAAATCATGGTGCCCCAGTGCGTTTTTGTGCATGCTGGTTTGTTATTAGGGACTTTAGGCTGTCATTCATGCTTACTGTTGTCTACTTGCCAACAAGAGCTGAATGCATTAGGGGTATTCGCAGTAATGACTCCAACATTAAAAGCACACAGCGGCACACAATTACTACTACGAGCTCTGTCACCATGTAATAAGAAGGAGCAATAATAATACTAAAAGCCACAAATGAGTAGAGGGGGAAAAAACAAAATCCAGTTTGTGCATTTCTAAGTAAAACGATTTGGTTGGAAGAAATGAAATGGAACATTTAGTTCTGAAAATTAGGGATAATGGATGAAGGTGAAGAGCTACATTAATAAAGAAAAACATTATCATATTTTCTAGTTTAATATTAGCAAGAAAATGTCCATCCTCCTAAAAGCTGAAGATGTGTCTTTGCTTTTTGCTAACCCACATTCAATAGCAGTTTGTAATAGGTTGTCATGGATAAAGTACTCAAATACCCAAAATAATGGCTCTGTGTTGCTCAGGGAAATAAAATCTCACTAATAGCTCATTGGGGGATGGGGATAGTTTAAGATATTTAATACAAAATGGACTAGTTCATATTAAGACCTATTCAACATGGTCAGCTCTCAATTATATAGTTTAGAGAATAGTTTACAGTAACATGGACTAATGTTAGGTGCACTTGAGTCAGACAGCTTTCCTGTAGCCTAACAGACAAAATATGAGCCATAAGTGACAGCTGTTTTAGTCATCCGCACAGACTATAACCGTGGATGTGCAGAGTGAAAAGTCAATGATTTATCAGAACATGTTTTGTATTATACATATAAGCTGCCTACATCTCTCCTATGCTAGTGTGAGGGTCAATGTGGTCACCCAAAACAGGGAGGCAGTAATTCACTGGTGGACCCGATGGATCTTGGAAGGTACACTTTTAACTCCCCCCCAAACCTGTGATCTATCAATAAGTGACTCCCATTCGAACAGGAAAAAAAAAAAAAAAATTTGATTATTGCTTTCAAACTGTCTGGGGGAGGCTGACTGATGAAGCTTGGTGATAATGTATTGCTTTAGTTAGAGAATAGCAGCTGGAAGCCAGCCTAAATGCCTGCTGTTTATCGTGGAGTTCAATTACAGTAATCAACATTTAAAATGGGAGAGATTTAGTGAGAACAGTGCTACGAAGAATTTTCTCAGGTAGTGCAACTAATTACATGAAGGTCAAACAGTTGCTAAATGAATACTATAAAACTGTTGTCTTGAAACCCACATCCCACAACCAACATTACCATCTCAATTTGTTCATGTCAATGTTTTAATTGTCAATTCCAAGAGCCCGGTCTTTAGGGTTTATGTAACATGACCTTGATGAAATCCCACTGCATCATGAATGGTACGTATGGTGATGTGAAACCATAAATAAGTGTGCCAGCCAACCTAACACACTATTGGGACACCTCAGACATTTCAGGTTCCATAAAGTCCCAACTGTTTCTTGTAACTACTGAAATAGCATTTTCCCTCCAAAAAAGCTGATATAATGAATAAACAATGTTGAGTTATAAAAAAAGCATGGTGATTAATGACTGGTTAATTAAAATTTCCATGCTGATGTCCAACAAAAACAGAACAAACAGGCCGATTTATTCATGTATTTTTGAAATCCATAGACGTCTTCCTGTGTCTGTTGGAGGCCATTAGACCATCAATATATGTTTGAGGTCAGGGCACAGCCTGATACCTGTCAGGTTTTAAATTACAGAGGTCTCTTTTAACTCACCAGGGGTCAGTTATTACCTGGGCAATTCAGATCTTCTGATCTTGGAAAAGTCCAACACCAAAGCATGGATTTCTCACATGGCCTTTTCACTTCTAATCTTCTGTCATTGATTGAGTCTGCATTTCTTATAGGAGTCCTATTGAAGTGTCCTCGGGCTGCTCTATTCTATACATGCCAGTCTGTATATTTATACAAAACCTCTTCTTTGGACGGCTGTATGCATTTCACTCTTGGTTGGTTTATAGATCTCTAGGTACAACAGGGAGTGTAGATTCCTAAACCTGCATGATCTTCAAAAAGCCTCAAATGAAAAAGTAGTATTTCACTTCATTAAAAACAAGTAGTTCAGTATTGATTATAAGCCAATGAGTATAGGCTTATATATGTATAGGTTTATACCTTGGGGGGGGGGGGGGGGGGGTTAATATGAGATTTAATTACATCATATTTTCACATTTTGAAAGCAGTGACTTTCTGCCCATTTATAGCTGCCTCTGAAATTATCATATTAAAGAAAACATCCACATGCAAGTATTAAATTATATTCAGTTGATGCAGACATCCTTGATAGACTCTTAACTTCTACAGAAATGCAATAAAAATGACTACAATGCCTGATACAGAAACTCATAGTTAGCCTTCGACATTTAAATTAATGGTCTTCAGCTTCTTCAGTAAACCACCATAGAACCAAATATATTGTGGCTTAAGCATTAAGCTATATGAAATACACACTCAAAGCCACATCCTCTCCCTCTCTCTCTCTCTCTCTCTCTCTCTCTCTCTCTCTCTCTCTCTCTCACACACACATACACATTATATATATATATATATATATATATATATATATATATATATATATACTATGAGCAAGCAATCATATATCAACAGAATAAATATTATAAGCATCACTATCTGTAATGTTTGTGTGAACTTTGATGTATGTGGGGTTTATAGTGTAGTACATTCGTATGCACTTCTGGGGAAAAATGACCCCAGTTTAGGGTTTTTATGAAGCTCATGAGACAACTTGGAAAACTTGCATATCTGCCCATCATGAATACCATTTCTTTTTTTGGAAATAAAAACAGAATTATATGTGAAATGGTGTAATGTATGAAGGAAGCAGGCTGGTATGCAAAGATGTACTGCACAGTAGACTTTCTACAGTCAAATGATTTTGTACAAAATTAGTTTGGAAGGTAGAAACCAATGTGTATTGGTTTATATTGGGGAGGGGGGGTCAGGGGGGATGTACTATGAGCTTGTAGATTTAGTCATCATATTTTCACATTTTGAAAGCAGTGACTTGGCTATATGAAATACACACTCAAACCCACATCCTCTCTCACACACACACATACACTCACCTAAAGGATTATTAGGAACACCTGTTCAATTTCTCATTAATGCAATTATCTAACCAACCAATCACATGGCAGTTGCTTCAATGCATTTAGGGGTGTGGTCCTGGTCAAGACAATCTCCTGAACTCCAAACTGAATGTCTGAATGGGAAAGAAAGGTGATTTAAGCAATTTTGAGCGTGGCATGGTTGTTGGTGCCAGACGGGCCGGTCTGAGTATTTCACAATCTGCTCAGTTACTGGGATTTTCACGTACAACCATTTCTAAGGTTTACAAAGAATGGTGTGAAAAGGGAAAAACATCCAGTATGCGGCAGTCCTGTGGGCGAAAATGCCTTGTTGATGCTAGAGGTCAGAGGAGAATGGGCCGACTGATTCAAGCTGATAGAAGAGCAACTTTGACTGAAATAACCACTCGTTACAACCGAGGTATGCAGCAAAGCATTTGTGAAGCCACAACACGTACAACCTTGAGGCGGATGGGCTACAACAGCAGAAGACCCCACCGGGTACCACTCATCTCCACTACAAATAGGAAAAAGAGGCTACAATTTGCACAAGCTCACCAAAATTGGACAGTTGAAGACTGGAAAAATGTTGCCTGATCTGATGAGTCTCGATTTCTGTTGAGACATTCAGATGGTAGAGTCAGAATTTGGCGTAAACAGAATGAGAACATGGATCCATCATGCCTTGTTACCACTGTGCAGGCTGGTGGTGGTGGTGTAATGGTGTGGGGGATGTTTTCTTGGCACACTTTAGGCCCCTTAGTGCCAATCGGGCATCGTTTAAATGCCACGGCCTACCTGAGCATTGTTTCTGACCATGTCCATCCCTTTATGACCACCATGTACCCATCCTCTGATGGCTACTTCCAGCAGGATAATGCACCATGTCACAAAGGTCGAATCATTTCAAATTGGTTTCTTGAACATGACAATGAGTTCACTGTACTAAACTGGCCCCCACAGTCACCAGATCTCAACCCAATAGAGCATCTTTGGGATGTGGTGAAACGGGAGCTTCGTGCCCTGGATGTGCATCCCACAAATCTCCATCAACTGCAAGATGCTATCCTATCAATATGGGCCAACATTTCTAAAGAATGCTTTCAGCACCTTGTTGAATCAATGCCACATAGAATTAAGGCAGTTCTGAAGGCAAAAGGGGGTCAAACACAGTATTAGTATGGTGTTCCTAATAATCATTTAGGTGAGTGTATATACTATGAGCAATCAATCATATATCAACAGATTAAATATTATAAGCATCACTATTTGTAATGTTTGTGTGAATGTTTAGGGTTTTTATGAAGCTCATGAGATAATAGAAAACTTGCATATCTACCCATCACAAATATATAATATTTTAGTTATATTTTAATTGGTGTAATGTATGCCTGGTATGTAAAATTAGCAATAAAATGTATCCAGAAAAAGATTAACTGCATAATAGCAGTTCTACAGTCAAATGATTTAGCAAGATGAGTTTGGAAGGTAGAAACCAACAGCAGAAAAAAGATCCATTAAAACTAACTATGACACATCCACATATTTTATTTGTATATGTTTGTACCAGCTGGCAAGGTTCTATATTTGCAGTTGGCCTTCAAAGTAAATTTTCTCCAAACCTGTGCGTCATAACTTTATTTCTCCACAGACACATTTGGTAAATTGTTAGACCCAGCTACTTTTACCCTTTAACCTGTAGTATTGCTACAAATAAACACTTATTTTAAATGCAATTAAAGCATCCAGATGTACCGTACATCCCCAGAGTGCACTTTAACTTCATCTAGAATTGTAACCAGACAGTATTAGTCGGGATATGAACCTTTGTAGTTAATGTAGGTAGTTTCGGCAGTTTCACACCTACAAGAACATAATGAAACTGGTGCCAATACGGAGAATAATTATTGAATCAATAGGTCACTGATATACAAATGGATGCTGGATTAAACTTTGGCAACACTAACGGGGACTGCAGAATTCCACAATAAGCCAGAGCAAACTGGTTATTGCATTATAGGGATTCAATTTGTGGCTTAAGTGTCCGGACATGTCCAGGTTTTCTGCATGGTTAACTATTTGGTGCTAGATGTGGCCGTAAGCGTCCGTCATGCCCAGTAAGGAAATACTTCAATTTCAGAAGGGGAGATGTGTGCTTGACTTGTAAACAGACAGGGAAGAGATCAACTACATTATGTTGGAAGATAAAATCTCACGTGCTGTGTGGGATCACAAAGAAATTACAGTTTTATTAGCAGCATGGAGTAAAATCCTCATACAGAAACAAGTACTGCTATATTTTGGACAATTGAGATGCATCTTCACTTGTTTACACATGCTTTAGGCAATCAATTAGATTTCCAACCAAAAAGAAAGCTTTTAAAGTGAACATACTCATGAGGATACCCATGAATCTGACAAACTGGCCTGTCCCCCTCGGAAAATCATCTCTCTCCCGTTTTAAAAACCGTGAAGAGGTTTACTCTCGTGTGAAACACTAGAGGGATCTCTGATAGACACATCACTTCAAGACACAAGTCAGTGACACAAGAATCCTACCTTCCTCTAATACATTTCACAGTTGCCAATGCTCCTGAGAGAGTCCTGAGTGTCTCCCAGTCTACCCTTGTGAGGTGCAACATTAATACTTCTGACACAGACATGGGAAATTGATTTGTTTGCATGTGCTGAAATTAATTGTTGTAATGACTATATAATTCGCAATTGTATTTTTCTTATAAATAAATAATGAGATCCAGGGGGAATGATAATTTATACAACAATCGGGAGACCAAGTCTATTTTATTTTTCGGTTATTAAATTAACTTTGAGGAAAAGCCACACAAATTGATATCTTATTACATTATTACATGTATTACATTAAATGAAACTTGGCCTGAATCGCAGAGTGTTTTAGAACTCGCTTCTGTGAATCCCACGCTTTCCCACAATACTACTGGTTACAAACATGATCAACTCCTATTCACTGCATTGGTGGACCAGTGATGGCCCGAACTATGTTGGGTTCTGAAAATGTCCTAAAGGGCCGGTAGCATTGTTGGCTACCAAAGGGCAGCTTTTCTGAGCCAGAGTGAATCAGTGACCACTAGATCCACTGACTACATCATGAAAAAACAACTATCTGGTCACAAAAATGCAGCTCAGATTATAGAGTTTGCCCTTGTAGCACATCTCCACTGGGCTGAGAAATATTGATAAATGTGTGGGGAAAAAAGCTTAATTTGTTAAATCTGGAAAAGAAACACAAAACTGAAGTTAAATCTGTGTGAAAAAACACACAAAAAACTGTTTTACATTTGGCACCCAATACAAGAGAATCTGCAGCAGTTTCTTCAGTACCATAAGGGAAAACATTTCATACTTCAGACGTTCACAGTCAAATGCAACTAGAGAGACAGTACATTTTGCTTGCACATCATTATTATATTTTATTGCAGACCATCAATGTACTGGATTGAAAACAGGCATCATTCACATTAATGGGAACAAGCATGCTCTAAATCTTATGTTCAAAAGGGAGATGGGCTTAGCAATTCAAATGAAAGTGGAGGAGGATACATAAGTTATTGAAAGACACATAAAAGGAAAAAATCCATGTCAACATTATGTTAGGAGTGTTTCAGTCTTGCAGTATAGAAAGCACAGTTCAGACTAGAGCCTAGACTAAATGGAAACGTACTTATTAGGAATCACAAACTTGTACCCTATTGTGTTTTGATTAATAAGTATTATTGTATACTGACAATACATTAAAACAAGGTGTGACAGGTAGGTCAAAGTTTTGATTTGGTCTAGCACAAAGCCTCAGTGCTTTTACACTGAATTCACAAATACTGAGGTTTACTAAGAATCTCAGTGCCATCTACTGCCTAATGTGATGAAGGACAGGGGTCTCAAAGCCACTTCCTGTAGGGGCAGCAGTGTTTCGTAGTTTCTGTTCCAGCTAGAGTTTGCTATGATTAAACTGAGGTTCTTATTTTATCCTTTCAACTTGCATAACATTATCTGCAAGTATTTTACAGTAAACAGTCTAAAATATCAAGCTATGCTATTTGTAAATTTGTATATCAATATAGCAACCCAATTTTAATGACATTTAAAAATTGCTACACCGTGGACAAGAGTTGTACATTGCCATCTTATCTGATCGAAATATAATTTGTTTTCCTTCATAAATTAATGATGAGCCATGACAATATCTCATGTCTGCAGATTAATCAAAAATCTGCCGATTAGATTTTCCTCCAGAGTCTTAAGTGAACCAGGTGGTTACACTGTTAAATATGATGAATGTTTCTCACACAGAAAGTGTTTTTTTGTAATATCTCTTAGAAATTAAAGTGACAATTGAGTTTGGTAGGTTGGCAAAAGTGTATTGCTACTAATGAATTTCACAAATAACTGAAATAAATGCATAAATGAATAACCTGTTCAGATGAGTAGTTTGATTGCAGTTTAATCATTATTTTTTATTTCTTGACAGACGCCCTTATCCAGGGCGACTTACAACATACTTAAATGGGATTGGGACCCTGTAGGAGACCCTCAAAGGACATATCGCACTACAGAAAGATCTGTACATTTCCAGCAGTGCCGACATTAGAGTAGTGCTGCACTAAAATGATATTTCAAGTATTTGGAAGGTGTTTGAAGTGATTGACACTGAATAAACTGATCGACTGATAATGACGGAAAAGATCAAATCAAAATCAGACAAAGTACAATGTTCAGTTCCACTGTAGTTAAAGTTAAATGACTTATTGGCACAGAAATCACCATCGACCAGTAAGGGGCAGTTGTAACAGGACAGAACAACAGGATGTCACAATAAGTATAACAGCGGCCAGAGAGCAGGGGCAGATGGTCAGAAAAGTCTGAGCAATAGAGTGAAAAGAACATCCTTTAAGTGTAGCTCTAAGATATTCACACACAGTAACCCGTAATGATGACCCTATAATATGATAACTGGCTCATTCATGTCCATTGTCCATCACACTCCTGTAAAATGTTACTTGTTTCAGTCTGGCTTTGCAATCTGGACCATTTCCAACCACAATCTATGTGGAACAAGTACAACTCTAGCAGTCTTATCACACTGATAAAAGCTAGAGATGAGGCACAGCACACAGAAGAGCGATATATATATATATATATATATATATATATATATTTAAAAAAAATATGCTTCTTGTATTTCAGCCAGTGAGGATCTGAAGTCAACTATAAAAACCCTACAGAAATATTGCTCTCCAGGACTAACCGTGAATATCACTGGATTCTTCCACCTCTGGGCCTAATTAGACTCGGTAACATTTAAACTCATATTTCAAGTTACCTCGGAAGCCTTCTTTTAATTGAAGGAGATCTGGGGTATATGATTTGAGAACAGATTGTAGCACCAAGACACACACACACACACACAGACTCACGCACACAGGCACACTGACAAAGAGCCTGTTGATACAGTATCTTTGCGTCAGCGTCCCCCTGGTGTAAAGTGTACAGTGCGCGGCTCCAGTCGTCAAAGAATAAGTCATTGTCTGACAGGCCCAGCTGTCGAGGCCGTTCTCCTTCACGACAGGACGGCCTCGGCCACCTGCCCCCTGCAAACCTACTTTGGTAATAAACTCTCCCTGGACTCGCTGGCCCTCTGCCTCGAATTACAGCACAAACAGCCGAGATTACCCGTTAATTGCCATTTTGAACTTTTTAATGCAATTCTTCCCAGAGTGTGCATAGAAAGTCTCCAAAAATAAAAGGCACCTCACCACCACAGCACGTCTAGCCAAGTCAGCGCTTAACAGGGACTTGGAGCAGCTTTTCATTTTAATTTTGTTTTATGATTACATCTGTGCCGCACCATTTTCTTTGTGCATTCCTTAGGGTACCAGGGATAACAGAGATGTCAGATAAACTGCATAGAGAAATATAAAACGGGCCAGAAGCATAAGTGATGGGTTACAAAACAAGCCCTGGATGGCTTTATCCAACATGAATATCATATCTGAAGACATTTTCTAAGAGCAGACAATTCAGAATTGTGTGTGTGGACCTGTTTTTAACTATTTAATTCACTCATTCATATATTTCTTATTTCTACTGTTACCACTTTTACCGTTACCACATTTTGGATTCTATTCTACATTAATTAATATTTAGTTTTTCTTGGAGTTAAAAAATAATATTTTACACAAACTTTACAAAGTCATACTGCAAGGAATATTCAGGTTAGTGCATACAATGTTTTGTGTTTTCATTATGCAGCTCTTTGAACAAATACATTAAAAAAGTATTATACAGTATGTTTTACCTTTCTCTCTTTTTCTATATCTCCATTGATTTACTATTACAGTCACATTAGGTGGAAATTGCACTATAAAGGAATGACAACATACTGTATTGCTCAACACAAGCTTTGTCATTGGTAGTGCCCTTCAATTTCAGTGTTTACTCCTTGCTTACCTGCCTTTAAAGCTTTAACCATCATTAGCCCAGCTGCATTCCCCATCTAATGGAGTGATGGCTATTAATAGCGAAAGGATTTGGAGTATTTTTGTGATGTAACTTTAGATCCGTTTTACTCTTTGTGCGGCGCCTGTTTACAAAATGTAACAAATATTTGGTTATTCCCCTGTGCTACAACAAACATGAATGAATGAGACAAATGGAAAAACTGTGTGTGTGTGTGTGTGTGTGTGTGTGTGTGTGTGTGTGTTGGGGGTGAGGGTGGTATGATACAAGCTGGGCAATTGTAATTTTGATTTGCTTACATGAGAGAATTCCCTTGTAAAGAACTGTGGATCATTTGCACTCATCCCAGTTCAGTTCCCCTCTAAATATCCTACCAAAAAAGCACCACAAGAAAAACATTCGGTGCTGTACACTTTTCACAAATAATTCCACTGTAAATATTACTTAGCCTACAACAGTATCCAGTGTCATTTAAGTTTTCCAACATTGTGATGAACAGTTTAGGTATACAGTTACAAAATATAGATTAAGTAGGTACAGGTAATAGTTTACAATAAGTTCATTTTTAGTGTAGTTGTGGTGATACAGTATAAGGAAACACTTATTTTTCTAGAATCTTGTTTTGTTTCCCCCCTCTGTGGTACTGTGACAATACAACATATCCCAACCATGGCTATCCTATAAACTGAGTTTGTTGCAAAGATAAAGAGAGAGAGATTGTTATTTGTATTTGAGAAGGGGAATTCCCGGAGCAGGGTGCTAAAATGTTGTTTAATTCTTGGAGAGACCTGCGATGTTGAGTGCAGAGTGGCAGGTGGGTGTTGCCCTAAAGAATCTGGGCGATATGCAAGACATTCTCACTATCAGCCAGTTTAAGTCCACATGCAGCTGTCCGATAAATCACACTCACCAGATAGTAAAACAGTTCTGAATCAGAGAGGCTTGCAAACAGCGTTGCGTTGCTCTGGGTGCAGCAGCCGTTCTGTACAAGACACTTCAAACATTAGATGGTCAACTCAGACAACTGTATTGTGAAATCTGTGTACTGTAGAGGAATCCTATTTCAACACTCTACAGTACATTGTTTGCAATAGGCCAGCTAACTTTATAAAACACCTGTATCATCATATGCAGTTAAGTAGTTCGCTCTTGGTTCTGTTCATGCAAAATGGAATCTATAGGTTTTTGTGTCAACTGTATTCTGTAGGATCACTACACTCATTAAATAGAGAACCCTAGAAGATGCATACTTTTTGATTAGGACTTCCATTTTTGTGGTATAAAAGTAATTCTTCCACAAAATATCTGGATCTGATGCTATATGACACACAGCCTACCAACTATGTTGTGTATATTGTGTCTGGTATTATTTTATGTCTAGGCCGCTTTGATATTCAGTTCTCTTCGACTGATAAACCTGGTAGAGGAGTATCTAGATGTATTACTGGGAGAATAATATATGAACAAGGCTCATTTTAATTTGTCAGAATACTTGCTTCACTGATGTGATTTCATTAGACGTATTTCTGAAATGTATGCCTGATACCCAAAACCAAAGCTAATTAGTAATTAGTGCATATTCCCAAGGCTCAAGCCACCCACACTGCAGATCTCTCCAGCACACCTGCCCGTCAAACCAGAGAAAGTCGAAATCCAGACAGTCCAGCAATGACTGAGACAGATGGACACCCCAACCCCCCCCCACACCCCATGAAAGCATAACACTGGAGGTGTCATTTCCAGCGCTTTCCCTGCACTTGCTTTGATTTACAATGGGAAACACGTTCAACCATGTGCTTCCCCAATACCTGGCCTAGAATTCACTACACTGGCAGTCTAAGGATGGCACATTTCAGGGTGACAATTTCCAAATTGTATCTTGTATCAAGTATATAAGTAGCTAACAACAATTAAAAATCACATACAATTGCTGAACCCTGTTTTTATATGCAACTCATCATAAGCTTTTACTTTTAAGGTACACTGATTTAAATTATCTTCATCACCTTTGCAATGCATAATGAATTGTGAAACTAATTTTGAGTCACCTCAGCTGGCGTGCAAAAACAGGACAGTTCAATATATATACATATTTATATTATAGACGATATTATACTTGCATATATGATAATACAATAGCACTGTTTTATTAATTTGACTGATGTTTCGATAATTTTAAAATCATGTGTTGTATCACGTTATGCTACAGGAGAAAGGCTTAGAGTATGGAATAAATACATTGAAATGGTCTAATCTAATCCTACAGTCCTGCATATTTTATAGTTATCATTAAGTTAAAGCAAATCACACCTAGTTTGATTGAAGCAGCTTTCCTATTTGGAAACATAGCACATGGTGACTAGGCTTGATCAATAGACTGGAGCCTCATCTATCAAACAGGAGCAAACCTAGACCTGTCAATCTACACTGATTTTCACACAGAGATGCCACTGAAATTGCACAAATGCTAATAGGATTGTGCCGAGTTAAGAAATATGTTGTCCAGCTAAGCAGCTAATTGATTCAATGGACTAATTAAAAGCAAACAAAAAAGACATTGTGGCTCTTCAGGGTGAAAATGGACCATGTCTTATTTTTACATGAAATCAGAATGGATTTAATCAGGAGTTTTTGCCACTGATCAACACAGAAAATGTCCATAATGTCAAAGTGACAAATATAATCTGCAAATTGTTCTAAATTAATTACAAATACAAAACCGAAAATACTAGAATGCATAAGTAATCACCCCCTTCAGTCAATATTTAGTAGAGGCACCTTTGGCAGCAATTTACCTTTTTGTTTTTAAGCCACTTGGCTTTGGCTGTATGTTTGGGGTCATTCTCCTGCTGGAAGATTAATTTTCTCCCAAGTCCCAGGTCTCTTGCAGACTTCAGCATGTTTTCTTCCAGGATTTCTCTGTACTTTGCTGCATCCATTTTGCCTCCAGGCCCTGACGCAGAGAAGCATCCCCATAGCATGATGCTGCCACCATGCACCATTTATCACTTTGACATTATGGATATTTTCTGTGTTGATCAGTGACAAAAACTCCTGATTAAATCATTCTGATTTCATGTTGTAACACAATCAAATGTGGAAAAGTCCAAGCGGGGTGAATACTTTTGAGAGCCACTGTACTGCTGAGAAAAGAGACTTCTCTAGCATAATGTTACTACTGCCAAGACTGCATTTGCTGCTAGTACTACTTCTAAAAGTACTACCTACAATAATACACAGCCCCAGACACTGCAGCTTAGTAAACCATGTGCACAATTGATTAATTAAGACTTCTGATTTGCACAAATGAATCTACATTTTTTTCCAGCTCTGCATCATATTAATCATAGAATAAGAATAAATCTTCTACCCCAGTGCGCGCTGGGATGCGGGTGAGAACTCTCGTCTGGCAGGTCTGCGTGTGAAAACTATCACCTCCATCTCCCTCTCACAGCCACCAATGGGCTCCAGTTTAGAGCTTCTTAAACTACAAATCAGGCCTAGACAGTTTTACAAAGGGGTTACAAATATGCCTGCATAGACAATGCAATTTTCTCCTACTCTGACAGCATCTTAATCACAAAATCAGATATTTTTGTCATATCTCTTACTTCAGTCTCTTAGAAAATAACACTTCTATCCACACAATGTCCTTTTGCAATAGACTTGCAATTTGTCTATATTTCAATGTAACCAAGACATAACTCTAAACACTAGATTATGTATTTATACATAATCATGGAGGCTATGTGGAAATGTATGATATACTTTTTTTCGTTGTCTTCGATGAAGAAGTGGTTTTATAGGTAGTCATCAAATAATTCTCACTTAATTTTAGGTTTTTCAGGAACCATTGCAAATGAAGATCATTCCTGTAATAACTTTTCTTCATTTGAAAGATGCTCAGACATTTTAGCAAGCTGTGGTTTTGTAGGCAACATGCTTTTCATATTTCAACTTTGGGTGCCCAATTATCACATGTTGTATGGAAGTCTCTGCATGGCTACAGAGGATGCATCTGATTGTTAAAGGCGAGAATTGGTGGGGGTGCAGTTATTGTGGGTGGGGGGGATTCCTTTGATGGGAACGGCGGCATGCAAACAGGAGTGGGAAGGCAGGTTATTTAAAGCTTGTTGATCCGGGGTGAGAGTGGAAAAACAGATTAGCACGGCCTTGTGACGTGGCAGAGCAGGCATCCACACAGATTCCACAATCATAGCACCATGTGGCGTATTTGGAAAACACTTTGTTCAAGAAATAACTCTTGGGCTTACAGTCTGCACCCTTGCTAGCCCTTTCCTTGCTCAAAAATAAATTCAGGCCCAAAACTGAGCCCTGTGCATTCTGAAGAGGGCACACACACTTTGTAGTGGGGATCTCCAGGGACGTCGAAATAGCCTGTTGTGGTGACGGGGGTTCAGGGCTCGGAAGTGTAAGAGCAGTGCTGTTAAACAGAGGCATGAAGGAGGCTGACCAGTAAATCTTGTCCGGAAAGACTCGGCCTACTGTTAATAGGTTTATTCTGAGCATCAAAGCTGAGCTGCTCATGTAAATAGTCTGCCAAAGTAGGCCATATTTATAGGTATGGTGTTTCGCAAAGAGCTCCTTATTAAAATTTAAAACTTAAAATAAAGTTTGGAAAACACCTAAACAACGAAATCTTCCAAACTATGTAAATGTATCTAATATACCACACCGAACATTTGGAAATGTAGGAGAACCATATGGATGGTTCAGATGCAATCTTAGAAGCTTACTTCTGCACATCAAGATCCACAGTAATATCCAAGTGTAATTGCTTGTTTCAGCGTGGAGGTGTGTCTAAAGATCAGGCCATTGATGACATAGTATAGGCGTTTTACAGCAAAGGATGACCGGGTGGGTCTATTCTATGACCTAGAACAAATCAAAGCTTTGGCCTTCCCACAAAGCGCAAATTATAAACCTGTACTCCATCGCATTTTGATTTATAAGTAGTAGAAAGTGGCTTCTGACAAATTGAAATACAAAAGGGTGCAGGTTTGTAATGTATGATTCCTGGGTAGGTCAAAGCTTTTTTATCACAATAAAAATCTTTATGCCGCAGTAGTTTTGCCACAGACAGAGATCACTTCACCCCCGTCTACAAGTTCAGGGTGAGTACATTTTCCCACTCACTTTGTGCTCATACATCTTGTGGATGCTAAGTGCTTAAACATCCGTTTGATTCAAAGAAGTGCCACAGAAGTACTCTAACCAAGCATTAGGCTCCAGTATTGAAAAGTGTGTTGCCATTTGACTAATTGCTTAAGCTTTCTAACAAGGAATATTAATTAATCAGATAGGAGTTAATTAAATAAGCTTTTCTTTCTACCCTCATGTAGTAGAGGTTATAAAAATAGAGATTACAAATATGACACATACTGTGGTATCCAAGTACAGGGAATAGATGCTTGATTGTTTTTAATTACATTGACCAAGCTGAACACTATGGGATTTTTCTGTTACCACTACATTCTTAGAAGGTATAGATTGTTTACATTATAGTTTGTTTACGTCTCTGAAGTCACCAAATCTGGTAACGTTATCTGGCTAGCCTGGAGTTTCATGGCCCCCTGTATCTTGTCAGCTATTCTGTCACTCTAGAAACCAAATCACTACATTCTTGCCCCTTCTGACACGGGAGAAGGGCAGCGATGCCAGCCCCAGCTAGAGAGCCGAAAGTCAAGGAAAGCTGTATCTGTGTAGTATTTTTGCTTGGTTGATAATTCCTACCAGGTTTCAGATTTCCTCAGTGTTGGGACATGTGTTTATATTTGTAAAACTAAAGGCAAACCTCTTGAGGAGTAATGCAAGTCAGTCTACTTTCAGAAAACATCTTGGTGTGAAAAACCTAAACCTGGCTGCTTCTTCTGTTAGGAAATTAATGTATAAATGGTCATATTCTGTATTAAATCTTTTAAAATACAAAACAGAAAAAATTACGATATAAAAAAAATATGACTCTTTCCTACACTGTACAGGTATTATAATTTAATTGGACTGTTGCCATTTTTTCAAACACAATTGGGTACAGGATATCCAAATTGGTGCTTTAATCCATAGGTGCTTCTTACAGCCAAACAGAGGACACAATCATTTCAGTCATGTGACAGGGCATGGACACAAAACAACTAACTCCCAGCAGGTTGGTCTTTTCTGACAGCCCTACTGATTTATCGAAAAAGCAAATATCAGGTTGTGTTTAACTGAAGCGGCCTGAGTTTACACAGGGGTGAAGAAATCTCACTTAGCTTAACAGTATCTACAAGCTGTCCTAAGGAGAACAATACCTCTGCAAATATTGTGCTGTGGTCAATAGTCAAGAGTCGAGCAGGCTTTTAACAAACTCAGCAAACGAGACGAGCCGTTAGTCTTGTTTGACAGGCTGTCTTTATTTGCTGGGGCCAGGGGTTAATGTAGTGCTAGTGCACATGTACTAGCTTTCAGTGCAATTTTGCTGAAGCACTGTAGACTTCGAGAAAAATACTACAAGTGAATGTCATCAACATGCTGATTATCCTCTTCAAATTTAACTGATTTAAATTTGTATGAAAGTTGGGATAGGGGAACATCAGTGAAGACAAAAATGAGAGGAGACTAACCCATTTCACCCTCTCACAGTTTTCACATTTGTTGCTGTAAAGCTTGCGGACATGACACGTTGAAGCAGGACTAATATGTGTTATATACACAACTAACGCCACACATTCAAAGCAAAGAGAAATAAGTAAATAGAGAATGAATATCAAATAAGAATGGAAAGGTCATGATTGCATAAGCATTCAAACCCTTAGGTGTGGCAAACCTAAATTAATTCAGGTGCACAAAATGACCTTAATGAGCCACACAATTAGTTGAATGGCCTCTGTGTGTGCAATAACAGCGGTTCTCATGATTTCAGATTAAAAACACCCGTCTCTGAGGTTTCTTGGTCAGGTAACAAATTTCAAGCAAATGAAGACCCAGGAGATTTCCAAGCAAGTCAGGGATCAAATCATTTTAAAGCACATTCTCAATGGTTTCTTGGCAATCAATTCTAGGATGAATTCCTCTGATAACTACTTAGAGAAAGTTCTCACATATATACAATTAATTGACATTGAAAAGTCAGTTACATGCATTGCAATAAAACATTTTGTATTCATTTCAGTGCACCACAGAACTGCCTTATGTATGTCAAGAGCTCGATACTGTATGACTCCCCAAGCTGTCATTATAATTTTCCATTCACTGGTTGGGCTAAGTTTTGATTTGGTCTAGGTTCAGGTTAGTATGACAAAAGAAATAGGCCTATATCAGAAAATAGACTTCAACACAGAACAGATAATTCTTCAATAAAGCAGTTAAACCACAGGGTCATACAGACTGTGTGAGCTACTCCTATAATACAACACTACAGTAGGTACCTCGTATGATGTTTTGACATGGAAACATGCTATAGTTCAGCTGTACAGCCTTCTCATCTCATGATTGAGAACAGCTGTTTCCACTTTCACGACCTCACTTTAATGAGTTAGCCACATGGTTTTGATACTTACTCTATATTGGACATGGCTGGAGACATAATAAAGTGTGCCTCACGAAAGCCAATATTTATTTCATTTTTTTTTTTTTAATTAATTAATTTACTTTGTCAGGCATTTAACCTGCATAAAACATCTCACGAACAGGCATCATTGTAACCTGTCAGTGCAATGACAAATACAGATTTGCTTCACATTCAGAATGCATATGCAATAAAAGGTTAGTTATAAATCATTCTCTTTCAACTTTTGGAGTCATATCCTCTATATTCTCAGGACAATAAGCACAGGAACAACCTAATTAACTTTAATCTGATGCTTATCAACTTTATACGTCATGGTTTTGGTCCTGATGCAGGATATTGCAGACAGGTGTACTTTGGATTCACAGAGGAACACATGGTTGACATATTTTAATGCTTGTTGTGAGCAGCCAGTATATCCCTTGCTGACAGAAATTCAATTTACAGAAGCAGCTAGTCATGCATTGCATTGCAATGCTCTGTGCCATGTGCAACACTCTCTGCTGATGGAGACTAACTCCATAGTACATAGTAAACACATAGTAAATAGTAACACATGTACAGGACCAAATCTAGTGGTCTACCGGATGCCAATATTGATAAGATGGGTTTCAGTTAAGTCTAACTGAACATATATTAAAGTCTATCACACATGGATAGTATCCTTGGATCACTTAGTTATTATTGAACACCAAACAAGCTTGATTGGTCAAATGACCTCCTTTTGTTTGTAAACTTTCTTATGTTCTTATGTTCTTACATACACTGATCAGCCATAACATTATGACCACTGACAGGTGAAGTGAATAACACTGATAATCTTGTTATCATGGCACCTGTCAGTGGGTGGGATATATTAGGCAGCAAGTGAACATTTTGTCCTCAAAGTTGATGTGTTAGAAGCAGGAAAAATGGGCAAGCGTAAGGATCTGAGCGACTTTGACAAGGGCCAAATTGTGATGGCTAGACGACTGGGTCAGAGCATCTCCAAAACTGCAGCTCTTGTGGGGTGTTCCCGGTCTGCAGTGGTCAGTACCTATCAAAAGTGGTCCAAGGAAGGAAAAGCGGTGAACTGGCGACAGGGTCGCGGGCGGCCAAGGCTCATTGATGCACGTGGGGAGCAAAGCCTGGCCCGTGTGGTCAGATCCAACAGACGAGCTACTGTAGCTCAAACTGCTGAAAAAATTAATGCTGGTTCTGATAGAAAGGTGTCAGAACACACAGTGCATCGCAGTTTGTTGTGTATGGGGCTGCGTAGCAGCAGACCAGTCAGGGTGCCCATGCTGACCCTTGTCCACTGCTGAAAGCGCCTACAATGGACACGTGAACATCAGAACTGGACCACGGAGCAATGGAAGAATCACGAGTTCAAGGTGTTGACTGGGCATCCAAATTCCCCAGATCTCAATCCAGTCGAGCATCTGTGGGATGTGCTGGACAAACAAGTCCAATCCATGGAGGCCCCACCTCGCAACTTACAGGACTTAAAGGATCTGCCGGTAACATCTTGGTGCCAGATACCACAGCACACCTTCAGAGGTCTAGTGGAGTCCATGCCTCAACGGGTCAGGGCTGTTTTGGTGGCAAAAGGGGGACCTACACAATATTAGGCAGGTGGTCATAAGGTTATGACTGATCGGTATATATCTAAGTAGTGTGGGCAGTAGTGGTTAGGGCTCTGGACTCTGGAGTGGAGGGTTGTGGGTTTAGTCCCCAGGTGGGGGCACTGCTGATGTACCCTTGAGCAAAGTACTTTACCTAGATTGCTCCAGTAAATGCCCAGCTGTGTAAATGGGAAAAGACACTGTATAAATGGGTACATATACAAATAATGTGATACTTTGTAACAATTGTAAGTCACCCTGGATAACGGTGTCTGCTAAGAAATTGGGTAATAATAAATATGAGTCTTGGTTCCCAGTACCAGGTGTATTTTAAATGAAAGAGTCTGGGGGACCAAATGAGGTCGGGTGGTCCAGTGGTTATAGATAAGGTCTTATTACCAGAAGGATCCCAGTCCAAACCCATTGCTTTGCCATTAACTCACTGTGACAGCCCAAGAAAGTCACTTCACCTGCTTGTGCTGTGTCCTCCAGCAGTTGTTCATTCATAATTCACCCTGTAGCATCTGTGGGTTTCTTTAGATAAAAGTTAAGTAACTCAGATTGTGAATGCACCTACAAAGTGCGTGCTAATGTAGTTGCTGTTGACCATATTCTCATCCTTCAATTGAAACAATATAATTGGGCCAGTTATTAACTTAATAATGTTAAGTATATATATATATATATATATATATATATATATATATATATATATATATATATATATATATATATATATGTTTTTAAAGAGATAAATGCTGATTCAGGCTCACTAAAACTGTAAACATTCTATGTGATTGATCTAGAATGATGAATATATGAATTTTAAACCTTTTTAGTAGTGAATTATCACTGAAATATTTAGTAAGTGTCCAAAACAAGGTTAGTGAGCCAATTTTAAAATGTATATATATTCATGATTTCTAGATTAGGCATTGTGCTATATTCGATGTCAGAAACAATTTTTTGTACTTTCCAAGTCAACTATTTACTAACAGTAAACATGCCTCCGATGGGTGAGGCGAACCCTGAGGATTCGTAGCATGGTCTGGATTATTCCATTGACTTAACATGACACCACAGGCACTGAGAAACCGACAGCTGCTAATGTGCGTGCCTGCCATTCTGTGCGCTGTACAGGATAAAGATGTGATAATGTGGGCCAGTAACCTTTTTTTGTTTCTTTCTTTCTTTGTTCTTAAGATCTGATACACTCCTGTTCTCCTCAGAGATGGCTTCCAATGTTTTACATCTGCTTATAATACTTACCTAAACTAACCTAAATACATATGAAGATGTTCAAAGAATTTAAGGGAAAGTTGGACTTGAATAAACACTGGAATTTAGGTCATGGGTTTTATAGAGGCACAGCTGATTTTGCATTCCCCGTCTTTTGGTAGAAGAAAAGAAGTTTGAGTTGGGTTTGTTTTACAAGTGAAACTGAAGGTAGTAAAATGATTGATTTCAAGGGTGTCTAAGTGGCTCATCTGGTGGCTTCAACTTTGTGGTCAAATTGATTATTATAAACTGGAGATCACTGGTTCAAATCTGGGCTGTGTCATTAATCGACCTTGACTCAGACATCCCAAAGGAAGACATGCAAATGACTTGGCACCCTTAGAGGGGTGCAGGTTTCTTTGCATTGCTGGACAAAAATTACCCCCATTGTTTTCTGGCTTTTGGTTTGGCTGTTGAGTTAATCAACTATCAAATGTAAGGCTGTCAAACACTATTCCTTGGGGGCCACAGTATCCTCTGTTTTTTTATGCCAAAAGGAATATTTAAAAATGTATTTAAAACATTATTATAACAACCTTAGAACTGGAGTCTTGAGAAAAGTGAAAATGAATCCAGTTAATCATGTAATTAGACCAATCAAGTATCCAGCATATGGGTTGGAATATAATCCAGAGTTCAACAACCCCAATCTAAGGTATTAGCTTTACAGTTTGTAAGGACATTTTTATGACAAGGGCATTTGTATCTGTATTTGTCTCTTCTGCATTGGTCTGAAAGATGTAGTAGTGCACAAAACCATTAACAAATTGAGGATTAAGTATCAAGCGATCAGCAGAAAAACAGGTGCAAATTAAAACATATCAGAATGCATATCAACATGAAAGTCTTATTTCACATCACAATCATTTCATAAGGATCTCGTGAGGGGTGCACTACTCCCCCCAAAAAAAACAAAATCTAAATCAGCAACAGTTGTTCACTCCAGACAAGATAAATCTCCAACTCCTGGTGAAATCTCTCAACAGGCAATTAACACAATGCATTTCATCAGTCTCTTGTTAAACTGTTGGAACTAATTGTCTTATCTTCTGTCCCTCACGTTCTGCATTGTGTATTTAGCTTTGAGTCTATTTCCCTGACAATACGAACTAGACCCCTTCACAATCTGTATTGTAAGAGGCCTGCACCTGAAAATGCACTGGGTTTATGTACTAATTAAATGGGGCTGGTTCCAAAACACTTTCAACTGACTGCAGCGGGTGGATATTAACAGGGCCGTAGTGAAAGATAAGAATGCAATTTAGTAGTGGCTGGAGGCAGCCAGAGCCATCAGTGGACACAGAGTTCCCCCTTTGACAAATGAGCCAATTCACTCCAAGTTTGTCTGCACTTTGCGCTGTACTAGAGCCACTTAGAGGTTTACAGTGTTGCCACCTGCACTCTGACTTCCACATGTGTTGAGAGAAAAGCTGTGTCAAGATGTTAAACTTCTGCAGGCAATAAAACCATTTAAAGTTGTATCCCACAGAATAAAACCAAACAACAGCTTTAGGGTTATCATGGAAACAACTCAATTCACCCAACAAAAGTAAATCACATCATTAATAGCATCACTCAAGTAACAACAAGCATCAGACTCAGCTCTGTAAATGTATCCCCTCAAGGGCAAAACTTGCTGTCATTCAGCAGAGATCAAATGAAAATAATCGCCACATTTCAGAACTTTATATAGGATTGTTTTCACCCCACCATTATGTTGGCATTATTAAATTTGCCGACTATTTGGTATTTGGTTAAAATAATTAAAAATATTACTTGTACAACTTTAAATGAAAGGTAAGTAAGGGATATGTGTCCTATAAAATACCCTAACAAGTATTGCATGCTAAATAACACTATAATATGTGGTTTGCTTGGTCTTACCTGGTCAAGATGGCCTCTCTCCCATGGGGACATTGAGGTGTATAGGTGATGAGGTTCCTTCACTTCCTGTGTAATATACCATCACAGGAAGTGGTTAATACAAAGGTCTTCTTTAACAGCTACAAACTCAAATCTATTGATCCATCTGACCTTATCCTTTCCCTGTTTTAATATTATCTGTGCCAGAATTAAATACACAGCTAGCTGAGCAATTTCAACAATGTGAAAGAACTAAATGCATAACATGAATTAACTAAATGCCTTTTAGTGCTATTTTTACAGTTCAGAATCTTCCAAAAATACCTCACACATTAATAGTAACATGTCTCCAAGGATCAAGTAAAATATCATTGCTGGTGAAAGAGCGGTGTAATATCGACTGACACAAGTACAGTCTGCATTCAGGTTTCTGGGATAATAATGATAATAAAAAATGATTTGATAGAAATTCAAATGGTCTCACATAGACTAGAGGGTGAACCATGACAATACAATGTTTCATGTTTCTTTTTTTGTTACTCTAGAGGCACAGAGTAATACAGTCTCTACCATTTTTATTGCTGCTAAAACTGCACAACTATTTTGGCTCACATCCTTCAAAGAACTGAAAAGATGTATGCCCACTGCAAAAACATATCAAAGTCGCTTTTATATCAGTTATTGATCAAATTGAATGACCAGCCAGCCACATAATTTTGCAGCCGATCCAATGTCATTTTTTCTGAAGTCCCCCATCTTACTTTGTAGGGGGTATTTGTTCTGAGCAAAGGATCGTTTGACAAAGCAAAGCCCATAGCAACAGGGCAACTTAGGAGCCCAAGGCAGAAGACCTCCAAACACAGGGCATCTGTCGCAGTCATTACAGTGGAGAGCGCTCGCTTGGAAGCAATAACGGAGGGCATAATATTTTTCTAGGGGTCGGGAGCCAAGTATGAGAGAAGAGTATACATTCCATGGCTAATGCGGCCACGTTCTAGGCATTTCTTCACAAGAAGCTAATTCACCCTCCCCCCCCCCCAGCTGTCTCGCAATGTGCTGCTGCTTGTCATTGACCAAACAGGAGCATAACAAGCAATGACAAGCCTCTCAGGGAGAAACCCCGGTGAACTCAGCCCACTCGCTCGTGCTTGAAATGCACTACTTTCAATACTAAGCTGTTTGGGTCTCCATCCCCCCAAACGTCTCAGCTTGTGTCTTCTGCACTCACAGATGTTTGATTATGGTACCCTGTTCACATATAACAGAGTTCCTTATTTTTTTAAGGATGTGTATCACCCTTAAGATTTTAAGCAGGAAAACAGTTTATAGATACTAGAATTATTTTTACTCAAATCTTGTAGTTTGTGGCATATCCTGTTGGTAGCATCACTCAAAGGGGTTACTCACTCTTCAGAACTTCACTGAAGACTGAAGTGAAAGCAGCAACACTAATTCTGATCCTGTTTTTAACCAATATTTAGGTCAGACTCAATTTGCAGGAGAATGAATCTGCCGTGGGACTCAATATTTAAATCGAGGACCTGTAACAAACGCATGTCCACACTGATACCAAAAAATACATATTTCTCAGTATAAATGGTTTTCCCTGGGAGGAGCCCACAGTGGTGGAAAGCAAACCAATGGCATAACAGAAAGGGTCTCCAAACAATCCCAGAGGTTTCAGATATCTGACCATACTCCATCACTTGCTATCACTGTCAGAAAATGGGCAGATGATTGGTTTATTTTTTGGTGATAAGAGTTGTTCAGACTTCTTAAATCTTACTTGCAGGTTTCATGTAATATACAGTTCACTGTCATTCTCCAAGCCAAACTCTCTAGAGGTAAGGTCAGACATTTCCAGAGCAAATACATTATATAAACTAGTTAGGAAATTTGTTTCTCCAACAACATTTGAAAAGCAGTGGATAAAAGCTGTTCCCAACACACTGCATCCAATCACACCCTAATGGCATCAGTGTATTTTGTTTCCCCTTGGATTGACAGCAATTTAAAATATGTTTAGCCTCTTTAACCTCTTTGACACTGGCAACACAGAAGCCAACAAGTATATGAATATAATCTTGATGTTCATTAATGAAAACCAGACTGAAATGATTGCAAATGCAGGAAAAAATGACAGATGGATATGCATAACCATATCAATCTAAATAACACCTGTAGCTTAGGTACCGGTAGTATGTTTCTCAATCACATATTGTTTTGCTCACAAGTCTTAAAACACTGAAGGTTTTGAGGTAAAATAGTAATTTCACTTACAGGTCAGATAACTATAATAGTAAAGAGAGTGATTCTGAGTTCATAGTGTTTGGAGTAAACCGTAATACACTCTCTTTGATGACACTGTATATATTGCTGTAAAGTGAACTTGGTGTTTTAATATTGGTTAATGTGAGCAGAAAGCTTCCTCCACAAGAAAGGCTAAACCTATATTTTCTGCCAGACTGGAAACCAAACTCTTGTGACTTGTGAAATGTGACAATGGGTTAATGGAGCAGTGACTGATTATAACACACTGAGCCCCCGGACCCCCTCTCCAATACAGTAATGTCTTTGTACTGCCTCTAACATCAGTGACTATCCATCACACTTTAAACTGACAGCAAACAGCAGAGCCACTTAATCCAGCAGGACAGGGATGAATTACGGAGGGGAGAGGAGAGAAGAGGACAGGACTTCTTGGCACAAGCCTGTAGAGATAGTGAGCTGTGACCGGCTGCTTCAACACACTCCTGAACTTAGGAACCTTCATGTTTATTTAGAAGGTGTGAAAAAGGCAATACGGGCTTTGAATTATAGTCTTGTGCCAGAAAACTCTTTAGTAACAAGTCTTGCTAATCAGATAATCAATTGGAAGCTCTCTAAATAAGACTGCAAGGTGAATGAAACCTCCAAGAGCCCGGTCAGTTCTGGCCCAGCATCACTGATACACTATGCCTTCTTAGGAAGCAAACCACAGGGGATGGACAAGTGATCTGATCTGTCTCTTTAGTGTATTTTATCAACTCTTATTGAGCAGCAGTTCTGCACATCCTGAGGTGACCTGAGGTGAATATGTGAGTCGAGGGGTTAAATGACAAAAAAATCTATAATGTCCAATACAATTACTACAGGATGTGCCTGGCATCTCATCTTCAGGTAATTCAACTAAAAGTGTCCTCTATTACTACATCTGTAAAACAAAACAATAACCATCATCATACTAATATGTAGATGGCAACAGCATTGGGGTTTAGTTATTTTTGTGCCTCACATCTATCTCTCCCTTTTTGATTTTCCAAAGCACAAGGCTCCAGTCCTCCCAATCCTCCCAAAACTCGGTGTCACTATTCCTTGAACCGAGCTGCTCCGAAAAGCCCCAGGAGACCTGGAATGAAAAGAGATGTAAAGTTTAGATGTGAGGCAACAGCTAAAAGTGGGATCGGGTTTCTCTGGGCTTTGGCTATATTTAACCCAGTGATCTAACGCCAAGCGAAGGGTTTAAATGCCACCAAACAGTTGGTGCGAGCAGTTGTTGTCCACAGATCCCTCAGGCACGAGCTCAGAAGCACACTAAAGACAGAGGTGGAGAGATCTTGCACCAGGGCAAGAGAATGGAGCTTTTTGAGACCAACCCGTACTTCTTCCCCGACCAGAGGTTCTATGAGGGAAATGGGGAAAATTATTTCCCTTCCCGGCTGCAGGGGGGCTTCGATCAGACGGCCTACCAGGAGCGGCCCATGATGGGACTGTGCTCTGACAGCAGGCTCCTGTCTGGGGCGGGCTTGGAGGACAAGGTGTCTCCAGGGTCCAGCATGTCACCCCAGGAGCACTGCCCAGGCCAGTGTTTGCCCTGGGCTTGTAAGATCTGCAAGCGCAAATCGGTCACCATGGACCGCCGGAAAGCTGCCACCCTCCGGGAGAAGCGGCGGCTGAAGAAGGTCAACGAGGCTTTCGAGGCGCTCAAGAGGAGCACGCTGATGAACCCCAACCAGAGGCTGCCCAAGGTGGAGATCCTGCGCAGTGCCATCCAGTACATCGAGAGGCTGCAGGCCCTGGTCAGCTCACTGAACCAGCAGGAGCGAGAGCAGCAGGGAGGGATGCATTACAGGGGCTCAGGATCCCAGAGGGTGAGTGAGCGGCCAGCATAGCCCCCCGGAGAGAAGGGTGTGGCGGTACGAGGGCTCAGTGGTCAAAGCACACTCTCTGAATGGGGGTTGAGGATTGGGGATTGTGGGATTGTTGCAGGTTGTTTGATTGGAAGATGCCCACTGATACCCTGGCACTAAAAGCTGGGCAAAATC
Source organism: Amia ocellicauda (assembly GCF_036373705.1). Classification (NCBI taxonomy): domain Eukaryota; kingdom Metazoa; phylum Chordata; class Actinopteri; order Amiiformes; family Amiidae; genus Amia; species Amia ocellicauda. The sequence continues at coordinate 10,756,000 of NC_089854.1, forward strand.
AGTCAGTTTAATTATTTATCCTGAAACAATGTAATAATAATATTATGATTATTATTACAGGTACACAGATAATACTCAATTTGTGTAACATACCTCTTTCTTCTTAATACTACTACTACTACTACTACTACTACTACTACTAATAATAATAATAATAATAATAATAATAATAATAATGATAAACTATTTTCGAGTGAAAGATACTTTCTAACATCCTGCCAATGTGTACTTTTCAGAGCACTCATTTGATTTTGGCAATAACTTACAAGAAAACAGAATTAGGTTACATATTTTCATAATCTCATTACCTATACCTAGGTATCTTACAATCTGTAGAAATGAATGCATTGATGAAGTGGTGCCATTTTCCTCAGCTGTCCTTTTAAATGTCATAGATTTACAATCAGCTCCTTAATTTCATAGGGGGAAAATACAAAGACAAAGAATAACCTTTAGTTTGAAAACCAATGTGCAGTAATTTCATTCAGCAGCTTTGAATAATATTGATACAAGTGTCTTATAAGGGTTAAACAATGTGTCAAACTAATATGAGCAACAGTACATTTAATCACAGCCTATTTTAGAATGGCTTCAAACATAATTAACTTTGTTCTCTAGGGTGTATATTATTACATGGCAAAAATGTAATTGGGGAATTGTTTTTTTCCAGATTAAAGTTTATAGTGGTTGTCTAATTCCACTAAAGTTATATATAACCATAACGTCTTTAGATAATATGTCAATTAATAAAAAAAATGCTAAATGAGCTTTCCTCCGTTTTCAAACATTTCTGCATAAACAATAATTAACATAATGAATTAACCTCTTTTAATTGATAGAAATGGGCATTCATGCAAAGTATGCCCATCCTAAGTGCTGCTTTATAGATAATGAATTAAACATAAAACGGTAACATCGATTCGTACTGTAACATTTGATTTGGTCATGATGACACACTGGATAAAAAATAATAATCATTTTGTAACTGGGTGTCCCATGGTACTAGTGCATTTATTCATGAATAACAGTGGAAACAGCCACTTCCGTCATTCGTCCTTCAATTGCAAAGTTTGCTTTTTATGTAATGAATTTCTTTATGGCCTTCCTATTTTGTCTCTGTGTATATTTACCTATCTATGTACAGTTTAACCTTTAGGCTTGATTAGAGAGAGCTCGACTTGCTTTGCGTTGCAGTCCCATGTTTTGTTTATGTTTCAATTGTGGGTCAACAGGCCCTTAAGTGTGGCAGCGGGGTTAATGGCTGCAGTGTGAGTGACTGTGCTGCATCTATCTGGCAGGTGTCCTCGTCCAGTGAGCAGGGCTCTGGGAGCACCTGTTGCAGCAGCCCAGAGTGGAGCAGTCCCTCAGACCACTGTGGAAACGCCTACACCAACCACCCTGATGGTAAACACAGCCGCCTACACACTGCATGCCTGTTTCCTCTGTTCCTTACAATGATCCATTGCCAAGGTTAAGTTTGGCCTCCATAACTATTCCAGCCTTGCCTTGTCAAGGGTGGAGGACAGTGGGGAATTGTATAGCGTGGCACAGAGTGACGTTTAAGGTATCCATCATGGCATTTTAAAGCAATGTACGTCACTGTCTAAGTCATTTATCCCAGCCCCTCCATGAAAATACTTTTCAGAAACAATTTTTAATGAGTTGAAAAACAAAACAGGGAACAGTGAAATACAACTAGATGAGACACTTTTATTTTAAAAAGCAAAAGGCATAAATAACTGGAAGCTGCTATTTCTCAATGGACACCAACCAAGCACATGTTTCATATATATATATAAGTTGTTGTTGTTTAAAAAAAAAAAATCAGTGAATATACTGTTAAACATGCCTGGTGAAATATTATTTTTCCACAATGAAAAAGCTTCCAAATAACTTCACAGCAAATAAGTACTTTCTTCTGGAGCAAAATTGTATTGCTCTTACCCTGTCCTGGCTCCAGGGTGATCAAAAACTTAATTGATTAGACGTTATTCATTTGAGGTAAAATCAAGGGGAGAAAAACCAAACTATATATACACACATACATTAAACTATAAACTATAAAACAGCAGTGTTTTGTGTACTATCCATCTTCTATATCTGACTTGCAATGTGTAGACTATGAACACACATCCTGAATGTGTTTCTGTCTTGTTTTCAGACCTTCTGAATGAGGATTCTTCAGAGCAACCAAACCTTCGTTCCCTGACCTCCATAGTAGACAGCATCACTGTGGAGGGGGCGGCTGTTACTTACACAGGCGACATTTCCAAATGAGAGAGTCTGATGGAGGGACAGGCCAGTCTTCCAAAGAACAGAGCGATGGGAATCACAGAAAACATCTGAAATGCCAAACAATGAAGTGGTTTCTTGGTAACAAATAGGTGGTCCACTTTTTTTATCAATTTTTTTTATACTTAGAAATGTGAAACTAGAGCTTTAAAAGAGGAATTGGGCTCTTTCTTCCTTAACTTAATACTGATAGATCGACGTTATCCTTTAATGCATTTGCCTACTCAGTCTTGCATTTTATTTGCGTGTGTTTTATGCTGAAGGGTTATTTTTGTGGGGCCAATATTTTCTACTGCAGTTTGACCAATTCCGGCTTATGCTAGAGATCTGAATGCTTGTGATGTAAATACGTTCCTTTTTTTACAGAGTGGATTTGCTATTTTATTTTTTATTTGTTTCGCTAACTTATTTTTGACTTTTATAATAAAGATTGTTGTGTATTTGTATATATCCTTTTCTCAAGTGTCTTTTTTATGTTCTTCTACACAGTGTCCTAATCGACAAAGCCAGTCGATCAATTTGCTATTGACCGATCCATCTAAACCTGATATTGTCATCACTGGAGCCCCTAGAAATATCAAACCATTTCCAAGATAAATCATGCACCAATTAAGCAGGAAATTGCAAAAAAGCTCCTGCCAATATTTGTTAAGTAAACCATTGCGAATAAATGCCATAAACATACTTCAAAAGATTGATTTATTGCACATTTTTTCTTTTTTAATTGGGGTCCCCTTTTGGATATTTTAATGACAACAATCAAAAAAGAATGCATCAAAGAACATGAGACGCCATATATATACTGTATATATATACATATATGTATGTGTATGCGTTTTGTGTTGTTGTTTGTTCTTTTGCTCCAACACTCCATAAAAAAAGTGTGGAAACAGGCATTTCCATCTTCAAAACAGACAATGCAGAAAAACAATTACAGTACATTGAAACAGAAATGAAAAGATATATAATACACTTGAAATACAATAGATCAAAGTAAGGATTTTTTCTTTTGTCTTTTATTCGCAACAACATCTATCAAAGAGACAAGCATACTGCGAACATTGTTGAGATTGGAACAGCACTTGCCTATACGTTACTAAAATGCACCACGCTTTTGAAGAGCTTTGAGTTTACAGCAATATTGGCAATTTCAAAATTGTGGCAATAATGACAATGGTCAAAATCAATGACCTGATGCAGGTAAAGAAACACCATTGGTATATCAGGCATCCATACTGTTATGAATCCTAAATCTGAGAGAGGGTCTTCAGGCTGTTGGTGTAGCATTATACCACTGCGTTATGGTGTTAGAAATACAATAATGGTTGCTATATCCCATTCAGCATACAAGACTAAACAGGTACTACTGAGAGCCATCTGTGCTTTTAAATATTTCCATCTCAGACCAGTTTAAACTCATAAACAAATCATTACAAAATCAGAAAAAATAAATAAATATATATATATATATATATATATATATATATATATATATATATATATATATACATATATGAAAACACTTGGAAAAAAATGTCAGACTTCTCTTTCTTTGACTTTATCACACCTGGACTGAATTATATACACACACCAGTCTGTTAAAAAGAACAAGTGCAGATTTCATTTTAGCGCCCATTTTTGTTCTTGTTCTTGTCTTCCAAAACAAATCTGACCAACTATAAATCATACCATAAAAAACAAAAACAAACAAACAAAAAAATTAATCCATTAAAATCTTTCTTCTTCTTGGGAAAATACAGGCTGAGCACAGGCCATTTAAAAGCTGCCTTCTGACAAGAAGTTTGTTTCTATAATGAGTCTGACACCTTTACATTTACTTTCTCATTTTTCACAAGCGGTTGGCCTCTGGTTTTGGCAAGGCTCCTTAAAAGGGTACAATTCCTCATTTCGAGGTCAGACTTGAAAGGAGTCTCTAAGTGTAAAAACACAAATTGAAACAAAATGCATATGTAAATAAAAACAATAACGTCTGCAAACGCACATGGAATTTCACCTCAACAACACATTTGCCGTTGCAATGCCATTTTGAATTGATGAATTGATTCCCCTTCCCAGTGATTATGTTCTATATGTTATTTCATGGATCTAATCGATTTCATTTGTAGTAATGTATGTTACATCCTCCAACCCCCACTCAATCTCATTCTTCCAATCCAGAACTCAATTTCTTATTAATTGTTCACTGAAGGAATAACTATCTGGAACCACTATCTCTATCACTTTCTGTAATACTAATAATACTGAACTTCAGATTAATAGATTTGAGGTAGATTTCAATGGTCTGCAGTGCTTGGTACTGCACTACTTGAATTTTGCAAACATATTTAGATTTTATGTTTTTCCCTTTGAGACAATCCTACAGATGAGCGTATAGAGGGATGTTTCTCAGTTAATTGCAAGTGATAAATTTAGCACTATCTTGCATTTCCCTAGCTCCTTGGTGAATATGATTCCCTTTGGACAAAGCCAAATTAAATCATGATAATTCATCATAACAACAGTTGCAATGAAGCAAATTGCATTACTGACTTAATGTCAAGAACAACAAAGACAGGAATTAACAGTTGCATAAAGAAAAATCTGACATCCAGCATGTTTAGTTGAAATACAATATGATATACTGTTGTACAACGGACAGCAGAATACTGATACACCTTTATTTTTTTTTCCTTTTTCCTGCATTCATAATCTCACTACAAATTAGTAAGAAAATAAGACCTTTTTTCGATTTGTCACAAGGCAGATTTGGCAAAAACAAGGAAACCAATAAAAAACAAACAACAAAAAAACAAATCAATAAACAAACAACAAGATCAAGCTTAAAAGAGAATTCGGGGAGATATTAGTCACACTACTTCTATGGTGCTGGAATAAAAACAGACACGTGGGACATTCGAAGGGGGTTACCACAATCCTGCACATCTCAACACTTGATTGTCAAAACATTAACATCTCAGTAGGACAGCAAGCTTTCACACCACAATTCTGCTTTTCATTGTCAGCATAACAACTAATACACAAATAAGGGTCCATTTCCTTCTTTTGTTTTGTTTGTTTCTATTGTGTCACCATGAGTTGGTTCACATTAATTGGCATAATGGAAAAGTCCATGGATACATACTGTGTAAAGCTACCCAGTTACCACCTCGCGCCACACTTACTCTGATCAATATTTGGTTTGCATTCCCCCTTTTTCTCAGTCACAAGCCCTAGGCTTTGTCAGCTGCTTTATAAGTATTATTGAAATGAACTGAACCAAAACTCAATTCAATTATTTATTATTTTCGCCTCAGTGTTATCTTTGACTGCCGTGTATCTTAAGCTATGTAGACCTAATCCTTTCCCAGCATTTATTGAGTCGAGGCATAAAGTGTAATTTTACTGATGCCAGTTTAGTTATATGAGATACGCTCAGAGATAAAAAATCTGAAGTTACATCAACAGGTTTTTGAAAGAATGGTCAATCTTACAATGTTAGTTCATGGTGATACACCCAAACCTAATAGTTTTCCTTACAAAGCTTTAAGCTTTAAAAGTCCCTTTTCCAATACTGTGGAGTAGATTGCAATTAATATACTAATATTAATATTAATATTGCTGTTATTACATCAGAAATATTCCTTGCACTCTACCACTATATAGATATATCACTTATTACTTTATTATCATTAATTTCATGTATTTATGTTTTTAAGGGCAAAAAGTAACTGAGCTCATTCAGATGTGAGAGATTGTCCAGCAACAGTTTTCATGGTTATCTGGGGAAAATCAATCCCTATTATTGGTTCCAGTTCCAGTACGTATGTCACCATTTCTCAGGGTAGAAGTATTTTTCATATTTTTAAAAACTGACAACAAACATAGTACTGGGGGGAACAACAGAGGTCAAAACAAACACCAGCTAAGACAAAAATGTTCAACTTTATACATTAAGGATATAATTTAAATTCCATATAGGTTTCTATAAAATCTTTTACAGTCATTCAGTTTATATACAGAAAAGAAACAAAATAAAGAAGAATTACCTTGCATAACCGATGGGGGCAGTCTGATATATACTATAGACACACCCAGGAAATATACTATGAAAACCAGACTACAAGGTGTCATAGATCAGTTTAAAACAGGGAGCATCAGGACAACATCACAGCTACTAGTTAATCTGAAAATACTGGAATAGCACTGTAGACACAGACATCTCCTTTTGGATCACGCACGAATAACTCTTCTGTGTTTAGAGTTATAGTCCCTTGACCTCGTGTCCCCTATTGGACAGCTTCCAAGGAAATCATGGTGTGTCTGGCAGGTTCAACACCCCCTCTCTTGCCACCTGTTTACCCCCACCAAAAATCCAAGACATCCCATTTTAAAATTTGGCAGTTCAGTCTCGAAAGGCTGCAAGCATGTGTCCGTACAGGTAGTGAGAATGCACTGCGAGAAGAAGAAGAGACAGATAGCATTGGTTCCTTATCATTGTGTTTGTTAGCATTTTCTTTTTGCATGCATGAACAATAACCTTGTCTTTTTAACTCCGATACTTTTTTTGACTGTGGTTAATCCTCTTGAGACTCAGAGTTTTGATTGCACTCTTTGTCCGCGGCAGGGTGAAAATGTAATCCCTATTTTTTACTTTGAGGAACCTGCGAACAGTGCATGGGGTATTCACAGGATGTCCTGCATTGTCAGACTGTAAGTGTCCTCTAAAATGCATGTATAACAAATGAATAAATCTAACCAGGAAACAAGAGGATAAATAGTCAGAACTGTAAGTGAATGTTTACAATCAAATTGTGTATCAAATGTTCAGTTGTCTTGCAAATAGAGAAGCAGGGTGTAGTTATTGAACACAGGGAGGGAAATCAAAGTAGCAGCTTGATCCATTTGAGGTGTAAAAACGTAGCGATGGACAAAATAAGGTTGGTGTATTGTGTGTTGTTTTAGCTCACCTCATCTGCAATTGTTGTCGTAAAAAGATAACAAGCACAGAATATACATCACTGCTGTGTAATGTTGCAGCATAACAACACAAAAACTGAAATGGCTTAAACTGCTACGCAATGGGAGTTTTCATGCCACTATACAAGGCCAAGCAGGAACATGCAATCAGTCAGAAACAGAAGACAGAACTGTAGATTGTACAAAAGAACAGAAAACAATAAAAAGGACATTGACAATGACTTTAACTACTGAAGAATGATGGACAGGACATGGGAAGGTATGTGAAGTGTTCCTGGAAGCTTAATATTAAGCAGCACAAATTCCTTTTCTTGAGAAAATCTCTTATAGTCCGAGCCTGAGAACAGGAGGTAGAGATTAGGGACTTATTGAGAGAGTGAGACAGAAGAGGATGCAGGCCAACCCCTTTAGAAAATTAATGACTGGGTTTGTTTTCCCAACACTACTGCAGCTAGTAAATGACAGGTTTTCAAAACAAGCGCTGAAAAATAGAGGACTCAAACAAGGAACATAATGAGAACGTTTATACTCAGTGCTGCTGTGTTTGTCTGAAAAGGGGTTAGGAAATTGGCAGGATAAAGCATTGGCTAGTCTTTCAAAAACATTGTTCATATGAGTCTCTCATTTTATAATCAGATGTTACGTCACATCTTAGAACATCAAACAAATGCAGTAAAACAATACATATTTAAAGTTATATTATACTTAAACTATATATATATGTGCTTGATTATTTATTTTTCTATTGCTATTTCATGATGAACTGAAGTGTATTTTGTCACAAAGAAGGTTTCTCTATTCATATTTAAAGTATATGTCAGACAAGAGAATAAAATTGCCCTCCTTCTATGCAAGACTTTGGGAAACAATGTTTTTGCCTCAATCATTCAATTATTCTATTTCACAATTTTGAATAATTTGAAAAGTAAACAGCAGAAAATGCTGGGTACAGGGAATACTATTAAATCCAGAATATCTTATTTTTATGTTTTGTCTGACATTATTGGACTCAAGCTTTGTGATATGCTTGCCCTGAGGCAGAATATGAACCTGGAGATTGTTGGCAGATGATGATGTTTTAAAAAGAAGTCTGGGTCAGGAGGTAGTTTATGAAAATCAATATAGTACTGTTTGGAAAGTTGCTGCATATTGAGCCCTATAGTCCAGACAGTGCCTGCTCCAGTCCGGAGTTTGCTACAACCCTCTGTGCCCATAAGGGTTTGTAGGGCTGGGTGGGTGCTTGTGGCAGAACAGCGACTCCTGTAGCCCGTGAGGGTTGTATTCAACTTAAGTGTATCAATAGGCCCCAGGCCATACACAAATGCAAGTGTTGGTCATATTCTGCAAAGATGAGCACTGTTGTTGTTTTTCAACTTGGTTTGTTTTGGTTTCTGAAGAGGCATAATTTGTGGCTTTCTTGTTAACAGTGACTTGTGATTCCCATTGTCTACCATGTAGTTAAGTACAAATTGCTTATTAGGGTCTACTCCAAATCAACTAAGTAGTCTGCTTCTTCTGTTGTTTTCTTCCATCAGAGCACAGTTTTGAGTACAGAAATCCTTTTAAAATGATAATTTAGAATAATCCACTTTGCGATAAACTGCCCCAAATGTTCCTTGCTTTGTCGTTATGATTTCCATGATTTAGCCGAGTGCTAAAATGGGCAAAACAACAGTGTTAGCTGCTAAGAACAAGGAAATGATTTCCCATTAGTGATTACAAATTGGATATTCAAGAAATAAAATAGAAATAAAGGAAATAAGGAAAAAATGCAATTAAGAAGGCCCAATAGACAGTGATGACAGGAAAAAGACCAAGAGGTTTGTTCTTTTTCTTATTAGCTGCATGGAAGGTGTATAGTAAGATAAACCCACAGGGTTTTCGGTTTGCAACATGCCATGTAAAGTGCTTTGAGATGAGAAAAAACTGAAAGAAACGTTAAAATAAAAGCTACACAATGGAAACAATAAGACAAATGTAATATATATATATATATATATATAATTAATAATAATAACAATAATTTAAATGTTTTTTGAGTGCTGCTTACCTTGAATACCTGCAATCCTGTTAGTTTTGAGGGGTTAACAAGAGTAAGTCCGAACTGTGGAGGTATCTATTCTCTGTGACCCTGAGGATCCAGCTACAGGTGAGCAGTGACAAACAAAAAGGAAAACACCATGCAAGTGAGTGAGGCGGGCCGGCCCAAGCTGGCGTTCACTGAGTCCTGAGAGGCACAGATAAATTGCCCTGGCCCAGCGATGGCCAATGACATCGACAGGGCATTATGGTCTGCAGCTTACTTAAAATTTTGAGGATCAATATTGAGGGCTGGGTCTGGCAACCACTTCTTATTGATTAGATTGAGAGCCCTGTGAATAATTTGTGATTGCTTGGTGTTTGGTTCATCAGTCAAGTGCTGACAATGCAGACAGCTCTCAAAATATATTTTTATTTTTTTGGCACTGTTTCTTTCATCGTATTTTGGTGAGACTTGTGTGAACAGAATGGTATTTTCTGCAGTGGGTTCCTGGTTTACATCTCTAGTTTGCAAACAAATTACTGACTTGATCAACTGACTGGTTTATTTCTTCTTCCCTGTATCTTTAAAAATGTAGGAGATGTTTTTATTAACATCTGGCAAGACTGAGGATCTCAGGGACTGGATTTGCACTAGTCTCTTTTGCTGGCATGCAAAAAGGAACACAAGGCCACTTCTTTTACCCCCTCTGTTTTTTTATATATAATATAATTTGTTTACAGGTTGATTATATTCAGTGTTTGATTGTATGATTGTTAGAAATTGAGCAGTGAAGTTTCATCAATGTCCCTGTATGAACAAACCTTATTTCCCAAAGGTGATGTTTGATTATTTTCTACATCTAGTGAAGTCTAGTGTAAGGACTGATTGTCATCTGTGACTTAGCTGCGTGTTCCCCATTGAAATGAAATTCATAACAAAATAAGCTTCCAACAGCTACTGCTGGAGTTTTGAACCATGTTTAGTGTTAAATCCTGGGTAATCTATATGATTAGATCTCAAGCAGACATCACACAGATACGTGATAATGAGCATTATAATTTGCATAGGAGGCAGCTGTCATCCAATTAATTTGTATTCAAGCAATTTACATGGAAATGGTACACAGGCAGTCACTTTGCAATTATCAGGTTTGTTTTACATTTAATATGACAGAGATGAGACACTTTAATCTCACGAGACATTGGATTAAAATATTTTTGAAAATAATTGCATTGTGTTTAGATTATCAACAGGTTTAATCCAATGATATAATCCAATGATTCTTGTGAATAAAAATGTAAAAGGTTGCAAACTCTGTTCAATTGTACACAGATGTAGGCTTTTAAGAGCAGAAGTGTATTGATGCCCAAAAAAATTACTTCTCACAAAATTGATAAATGAGTTATGTGTTCATCAAAAGTAGAAACCCTAACTCTAGCCTAGTGTGACATAACCTTGTTATACAGGTGATTGACAGCTGAACTCAAGATTAAATGCATGTGTTATTCCTGGAATATGTATACATTCATTATTATAAATTCAGACCACATAATACACATGCAATTTATTTTTGAGTCAGACAAAATTATGTTTGTATGCTGCTCAGCATATTTGACACATATTTGGCAGGAGGTATTGTACTCAGGTGTAGACACTGATCCAGGCAAAATAACACAACATGGATACTCCAGACACATAATTCGGCAAAACAACTAATCATGATGTTTAATCAGCTCATAAAATCCTTTTTATGACATTTTTAATATTGGTAGTTTAGTATTGTTTTTATGACCTACTTAAGTCATAAAACTGAAAGTGTGCTTTTATTTTGATGAGGTACATAAGACCATTTTTGGCACCAAAACTCTAGCTATTGGGGTTAAATATTACTAGAAGTAATTGCATTATTTTTCTGAATGTGCACATGTAATCGTTTCCCACAGAATTAAGTCTTTACAAACACCTTGATAGTGACGGTCGATGTACACTAGGTGGCCTGCTACACAACTGCATGATAACAGTGATTGTGCTGGAAGCAAGACAATCATATGAGCTGGGCGCATAAGAGAGATATTACTTACAAAATAAAGACAAGTCAAGACTTAACAATGACCCTGTCAAGCACACACACACAACTTTTTTCAAAATAAACCAGTTCAAATATCCCTTTAACTGGGAAATGCACAGGATTCAATTAGGGATAACATTTGACATTAACTTTTCCTAATTGCTATGGGCATTTATGCAATTATGTGTAGCTGCAATGTAATTCATATGAAAATAATACTATATGTAACTACACAACTTTATCATTAAATAGAGTATATCATAGTACATACACAGGTATATAAGTAATTACTATGTAATTACAGTGTAATAAATGACACTAAATGTAAAAGGTTGCCCAACATGGAATATATTGGGGTGATTGTCAACTGTGTGATGAACTGGACCACCAGTGGTCCTATAGGTTAAATTGGTTAATGGCTTCTTCTACATGCACACGTTGGGTTACTGAATGCAAATGCGATGTTAAGTTGAGTTGATGTTAAAATGATGAGTCTGTGCATTTTGCAAAGGCGGCTCTGGGGGTCTCTGCAGCGATGTGTGACAGGCTCTCCCTACCTTCAGGTGGTATTTTCTTGGGCATCACGGCCACCGTGGATGGGATGGACATGGTGGTGATGCGGAAGCCAGCTGGCAGGGTCTCCATGGAGCCGGGCATCATGCTGAGGCCTTGGCCCTCCCGCGGGCGGAACCGCTTCCTCCAGGAGGGGGTCCTGCGGAAAGACTTGTCGTCCCCCTGCAAACAGACACACCAGCACCCCCCCCACAGGGACACAAAAGGAGGAGGAAAGTTGAGGAGGGGAAAGGTTTTGCATGAGTCTCACTTTGATATTATGACATACCTTCTTACCTATTTTAGTACAGCAGGTTGCATATAGGTCTTCCTCACGTGTGAATCGTCAATTTATAATTACTTGAAATACTGACTACTGATTAATTAAGTAACTTCAGTGATTTTTAACCAACACCTGGATATCTTTCAGCCTTCAAGGACCAGAATTCCCTTACCTGAACAGGAGACTTGCTGTATTAATTGATAACTAACATTGGTTTCCAGACTTATAAAATATCTAATCAGATGTGTATTGTTATTAAGAAGCAGCAGAAGGGGGATATCACATGCTACTAATTTAAGCTGGACTGGACCAACCCAACATAGACAAAACTTTGTAAACAGCCAAAGGAGAAAAAAAGGAAGCTAATTCCAAATTGAAAACGCAGGTATTATTCGATACACTTGTCTTTCTACAGACTGCTGAGTTAGGTGCCAGGGTAAAGGCAGTTGTTTGTGAGGAGAATGTGACTGAAATTGACAGCTTAGCACCCCCTAGTGGTGGAGAACAGGGACTTTCTGGAATTGCAATGACAGGTTTGCATTGTGACAGAAATACTGTAAAGCACATTCAAATCACTATAAACACAGTACAAACAAACTAACTGACAAATGCTAGTTATTGGCATTGAAGTCAAACTAACCGTGACTAGATTTGTACTAATTTACAGCTCTATAGGCATGTTTAAGGTGTGTTTTAAATACTATGGGGTTTACTATTTCTACTCTCAAACACACACACACACACCCTGATATCTGCCTGTATGCACTTTATCTGTATCTGTTACCACAAACGGAGGACTGACCTGCATCGACGCAAACATGCACACATACATAACAACATCGCAGCTCTCTGGCTAGGTAAACACATACACGCAGGGGTACATGCTTGTGAATTGGTTACACTGACCTCATTCAGTCACACACACAGACACCTAAAGATAAATTAGCCCGGATTCTCTTTAAAACCCCCAGAGTGGACAGGAATGTATGACTGCGGAGCTCGGAAAACAATCCCCCCCACAAATAATCCCACTGTCAATGAAATACTAACCAGACCCTTTCTTAAGAAAGCAGCGCTTTTATGTCTTTCAGCATAATTTTCAACACTGGAGAAAAATGCTGCACCAGATTGTGACAATATGATTATTCTGCATATTTCTAAACTGAAACAGAATATCAATGGTCAAGTGAAAAGGTAGTCCACTGCCAAGCTAGCCTTGCCCAGAGGAAGGATAATTCAATCAGAAAGAAATATGAATTTTAATAAGGTTGAAACAGGCCTAGGCAACAATAATGCTAATTGGTAATGCACATCTAGTCTAGAGTTGAGTCAAGGTAGAATTTAAATCTGGTTTATTTAGAAACTGGTGGATATTTATGTGCCTTGACTCTTATCTAAGCTATTGTTAATTGCAGAGAATATTAATTCAATAGGGTTTTTGGAAAATAATATGTTGATATATATATATATATATATATATATATATATATATATATATATATATATATATATATATATATATATATATACAGTGAGGGAAAAAAGCATTTGATCCCCTGCTGATTTTGTACGTTTGCCCACTGACAAAGAAATGATCAGTCTATAATTTTAATGGTAGGTGTATTTTAACAGTGAGAGACAGAATAACAACACAAAATTCCAGAAAAACGCATTTCAAAAAAGTTATACATTGATTTGCAATGTTAATGAGTGAAATAAGTATTTGATCCCCTATCAATCAGCAAGATTTCTGGCTCCCAGGTGTCTTTTATACAGGTAACGATCTGAGATTAGGAGCTCTCTCTTAAAGGCAGTGCTCCTAATCTCAGCTCGTTACCTGTATAAAAGACACCTGTCCACAGAAGCAATCAATCAATCAGATTCCAAACTCTCCACCATGGCCAAGACCAAAGAGCTGTCCAAGGATGTCAGGGACAAGATTGTAGACCTACACAAGGCTGGAATGAGCTACAAGACCATCGCCAAGCAGCTTAGTGAGAAGGTGACAAAAGTTGGTGCAATTATTCGCAAATGGAAGAAACACAAAATAACTGTCAGTCTCCCTTGGTCTGGGGCTCCATGCAAGATCTCACCTCGTGGAGTTTCAATGATCATGAGAACGGTGAGGAATCAGCCCAGAACTACACGGGAGGATCTTGTTAAAGGCAGCTGGGACCATAGTCACCAAGAAAACTATTGGTAACACACTACGCCGTGAAGGACTGAAATCCTGCAGCGCCCGCAAGGTCCCCCTGCTCAAGAAAGCACATGTACAGGCCCGTCTGAAGTTTGCCAATTAACATCTGAATGATTCAGAGGAGAACTGGGTGAAAGTGTTGTGGTCAAATGAGACCAAAATCGAGCTCTTTGGCATCAACTCAACTCGTCGTGTTTGGAGTAGGAGGAATGTCCCCAAGAACACCATCCCCACCGTCAAACATAGAGGTGGAAACATTATGCTTTGGAGTTGTTTTTCTGCTAAGGGGATAGGACAACTGCACCGCATCAAAGGGACGATGGACGGGGCCATGTACCGTCAAATCTTGGGTGAGAACCTCCTTCCCTCAGCCAGGGCATTGAAAATGGGTCGTGGATGGGTATTCCAGCATGACAATGTCCCAAAACACACAGCCAAGGCAACAAAGGAGTGGCTCAAGAAGAAGCATATTAAGGTCCTGGAGTGGCCTAGCCAGTCTCCAGACCTTAATCCCATAGAAAATCTGTGGAGGGAGCTGAAGGTTCGAGTTGCCAAACGTCAGCCTTGAAACCTTAATGACTTGGAGAGGATCTGCAAAGAGGAGTGGGACAAAATCCCTCCTGAGATGTGTGCAAACCTGGTGGCCAACTACAAGAAACGTCTGACCTCTGTGATTGCCAACAAGGGTTTTGCCACCAAGTACTAAGTCAAAGGGGTCAAATACTTATTTCACTCATTAACATGCAAATCAATTGAAATGCGTTTTTCTGGATTTTTTTGTTGTTATTCTGTCTCTCACTGTTAAAATACACCTACCATTAAAATTATAGACTGATCATTTCTTTGTCAGTGGGCAAACGTACAAAATCAGCAGGGGATCAAATACTTTTTTCCCTCACTGTATATATATATATAGTTATTATGTTATGTATTGATTATTTTAGGGGGTAAATAACTATACAGTTGTAGCCGAATCCAGTCATATGCTTAATTTGAAGGAGATAATGGCAGTAAGCATTCACACAGTCAAACTGAAGGTATAATTGATAAGTATATTGTAATTATCAGTATTTAGTAAATGTAATGAATCACTGAATAACAACAGTATAAGCTCAACTATAATGAGATTTTCATGGGGGGGAGTATGACCCTGTGCTGTGTATTAAATCTCAGCATCAGCTATGCCATTCATTGCCATTGGACCTGAATGAATGATGATCCAATTGAAAATCCCATCCCAGCTATTCCAGTTTCTTGAGACCGCTGTGTATTAATTTCTGATATATGTTGCAATTGACCCAACACACCAAACGTGCAACAACATTCTCACCTCGTCCAGTCGGCGATCTGTTCCCAAGGCGAGGACATTGTTGAACTCTCGCTCTAGGACTTGCCTTGCCTGAAAAAGACACAGAGAAAGACCCTTTTTATGTGATCTCCTGAAAAACACGCTCACCCTGGCTGTTCTGATGTCAAATGGCACACTATAATCAGGGATAGTGATGCCATGGTGCACCACGTTGCCTTATATTAGACCTTCTTCACAAATTGCATGCAAGCAGAGTGGTGGTACGTGGTACAACTATAGGAATGTTTAAATAATAAGCGACTTCCAGCTAAAATGTGTAGATTTCCATTTCGAGAACATCGGTGGTGGCAAGTTTACAAAGGAATAAAGACGCATTTGATTTTTACAAGTGGGAAAAGAAAAAGACGAACGTGTGTCCTCCCTATCTCGCCTCTCACACCGTATCCGTCATCGTTGTATGACTGAGATGCATCAATTTTGGAATCGAAACAAGTTAGTTTCGATCTGATTTTACGTGCATTAAAAAATGACATTGGTCAATGAAAAATGAGAGGATTGATGGAAAAGCTTATCATCTGCTTGTTTAACCACGAAAAACTATACAGCAGAGCAAATAAATATAGAGACTATATATGACAACCTATCGCGGAGTATTTATGGTACCTATTGATGTAGAAAGTGCATAAGCACAGATAAACACTTTCAAATCAACAGTTTAATGTTGAACCATGCATTCTGCTATTGTGTCTTTATGGGGAGGTGTAGTTTGTGTGCAATAAGGTTTTTATTTTTTTTACATCACTGTAGTTGAGGAGGTAAAGAAACACCCCACCCCACCCCAGTGTAAGAAATGGGAAAGCCTGTGTACTAGGTACGTTTTTTTATGGATCCAATGTGCAAGGTCCTTGACGGACACCTTTTCAGATGACAGACTACAATGACATATTGGACTCAGTGTGGCACGGCCTTCACTCCAACGTCCATTACAATTCAGCAAGAGCTGGGATGTGTCCTGCGGGGCCCACAGGTCTCTCTCACCTGTGTGTTCTGCATGGGGATCTGCAGAATTAGCGCTAGACTGCTGTAGTCAAAGTTCTCATCCAGTGCAATCAGGGCCCCGTGCACGCCACTCTCCAGCAGGTTGTTGCTGTATTCCTTCAGGCCGATAGACTGCACCCAGTGCATCACCTGGTCATTCGTCCACACCAGCGCATCTGCACAGCAGCAACAGTGAGAACAAACTACTCCTGTGCCCCTATCTTATCTGTTCATCAGGTCTAAGCTCATGCATGCTGCTCCAGGACAGTGGATTATGTAGCAAAAGACAGACCTCCCTTAGTGCTATTAATTTCAAAATGTTGAGAGTTTTACTAATGCTACTAAAACTACTACTAGAACTAGTAGTAATAAAAATAATAAAATAATAATAACAGTATTAATAACACAGTAACGTTCTGCTTTTAAGATTGTATTCCGTTGTGCAGTTGAAGTTCACATATATGTCTGAGTGAATTCACAGCCGTGTTTTACTGTGTTGCCTGCTGACTTGATAAATGAGGAATCTTATCCCTGATAGAGCAATCCCTTCAGTGCCCACTAAGTGACGCTGTTTCTTTGCCAATGTTAAAACCTTTAACAGTCATGAATATTTATGAAGGCTCTGAAATGAGTGCAGTCACAATACATTTTTTTTTTTCCACTAAAGCATGACACGTTCCCAGTCACCTTTGAGTCAGCTCAGGAAAGAAATATCAAGAATATTGGCACTGGCATTGACCTTTTAATGTCTGTCCGTACTGAACACAGAGAGAGTGGGGAGAGGCAATGTGTTCAGGTAGATAGCTGGGCAAGTCTACAAGGACTCCTCCAAGTCATTTTTTTTTATTTTAAACCTCAAAAGTAGAGTCCCCGAAGACAGAAAAGTGAAAAACCCTCCATAATCTTAATAATTGATTTAAGAAAATATCATATATAAATATACCAGTATTGTTTCAAGCAATGCTGTTCTGTTGGCATTTAAATTATACTCTGGATTGCACTATCCAACTAAAGACTGAATTTGTTCCTTAAACTAACTTTGCTCTAATCAAAAGCAGATCTCAACCTTTCAGAAGGGAGTGAATTCTTGACATACCGGACTGTAATGAATGCAGTTAAATGTATTAACGTAAGCGTCTTGCCTTTGACTTCGTGTTGGCACTCCTCTCTTCTTCTTTCCAGATCTTTTCTATCATAATTCAGGCGCTTCAAGCACATGATCCCATACTGTAAACTGGCCCTTCATTTCAAAACAAAAGACACAGTCAGTAAGGGGGCTAACACGCATGCAGTCATGGAAACTAAAAACAAAGAGAAAGATGAAAATGCACCTGGCCTCCAGGAAGATATGTTCACGAGTCCATAAAGTGGAGACATAGTAGTGTATGTGGAAGGAACTAGCAAATGAAAATAGTCTGGCAATGATGTGAAATTTCAGCGACGATCAAATGTAAACAGCCTACCCCAGTTCTTATGATGGGGATGTTCAGTCGGCCATTTAGTTTGATTTGTCAGGGTTACAAAAAAAGCCACCCTCACCGATGGAAGCTGTCCACCATCTTGAGGTGGGTGCGGAGGTCCTTCTTGGTGAGGTGGTCGAGCATGCGGGCATCCACAAGGCACTCCATGAAGTAGCTGCGGTACTGCGGCAGGCCGAGACACGGCAGCCACTCGTTCCCGATCCACTCGTGGTTCATATCCCCGTAGGCCAAGGTCTGTAACAGAGCAAACACCCCTTAGATGACCCCCTTGGACATTTGTTCCACTTTCTTGAGCACAGTGATGGGCAAAAGACGGGCAGTGAAGTAGAGGTTGATGTTGAATCTCAACTTAAAGCCCCTTGAAGGAAGACCTTTTTTTTTTTAAGATGGTAAGAGATTAGCTGGCATGGTACTGAAACAGGAAGACAAGAAGAACTCAAGCAGAAAATGAGCACAAGCATCCAGATGTATTTATTTTGTGAAACACCTCCACCAGCTTAGAGGTTGAAAGGAGAAAAGACACAGCAAACATGAGACCTCACCTGAGCCCAGCTCCCCTCTTCGTTCTCCTATTGTTTTGGCATGACAGCATGTTAGTACAGGGAGAGAGAACTAAAGGTTAGCCTGTATCTAATCTGTTAGTGGAATTAAAAAATGCATCATAAATGCATCAACCGTGGTAGACGAATGAGGGGAAATTGTTCACAGCATTCATAGTCATTAGTTATTTCTCAAGCATCCAGCATAAAACACTCATGTCATTTAATACAATAAAAACAAGCAAAGAGTGTGTTTGATTCTGAAGCATACACCACAAAGTAACAAGCTCCAAAGAGTTCTGGAAGAAAAGAAACTCTTAAGATTTATGAAAACTATGTCAAAAGTTCAAACTAAAAATCTTAAATGGTTTCTTAAAACACTTTGTAGGTACACTAGATTTATATAAAAAGACTATTGACTGTTCTGTACCAAGGTCTTTTAAAGGTAAATCGACGCTAGATTTAAGAAACATTTAAACATGCTGCATTTTCAAAAGAATTTGGCACAAGCAGTGGAGCGTAACAATAAAATCTGTTTCAATATTAGATAAGCAACATATGTAACTCATTGTCATGTGGAGGACACTGACCGCTTTTGTTGAAGTTGCCATATTCTCCATCTCTTCATGCGTCACCCACACGTTTCCAGATGACTGCGCCAAGAGAAGGAAGAAACATTTTGGGGTTTTGGGAAGCCATTTTAAAGTGTTAAAACTTCATTTGGAGTATTGCTTCATATTGCTACTCTAGAAAGAGCACCACCAGACTAGTTGCTGATATGAAACTTACCACAGTATTTTGGCAGGATTTTTTTGTGTTTTTTCTTTTTGCTTGGTCATTGTTTACTATACCTCTCCATGATTTGTGTTCCCACACTTTACTGTAGTTTTACCGAGGGTGAATTACAGGTAACCAGTCGAAGGGTGTTACTCACGGTGCGGGAGGTGAGGGGGGCAGAAGGGCTGGTGAGCGAGACCATCTCCTGGATGGCGAGGCGCAGCTTGAGACGATGGAGGGGGTTGCTGATGCCAATCTCCCGCTGGATCTCCGTGTCAGAGAGGGCAGACATGATGGCGCCGCTTTTCACGTTGGCACGGCAGGCTGCCACGTACCAGGCCGGCATGCCCACCCACAGCTGGAGAAACACACCACAGAGCAGGGGCTCCATTTAAACGATTATTTTAACTAATTAAGTCCAGTTATTAAATCAATTAAAACATTTTGTTGTTCTGATTTACCTGTTTACAAACATTCTAAGTAGCTTTATTATTATATTTATAATCTATACTCCAGAAACTAAACAATACATGATAAAATATACTTACAGTAAAAATACTACATTAAGACAATCACAATACAACAGTAAAATATACTAAACAGTAAATCACCCTTTACTGTCAATCTGAGACTCTTTTGCTCTTACACTCTTGAGCAGATCCCTGTCTCTCACTGAAGTCTGTATTTCTTTTTGGGGGCACACTGGGCCAGTAATTGGTGCCCCGCATCACTGCGGGTGAGTCCCAGGTCACCACACTCTCCTTCCTCACAACAGCTAGGGTACACAGTTCCCATACTGTACTGATAACTGCTTTCTGATTAACCCCCGGCTCTGAAAAGCAATCATCAGACTGCGGGGTGAGACGACTGCAGGGAGCAGAATGGCAGTGGAGGATGTTGGCTCAGTGGGGTTTCCTGAAGAAGCAGGAAGGGCAGGCTTGTGCATCACCTCCATCAAGGGGTCTTTGACAGAACCTGCCTCACGCAGGCGTGTTTCCATAATGTCAATTCTCGAAGAGAACCAGGGTGGCCTCCATATGATTGGATTTGTTGTGTTGATTCTTGTAAAATTTGTAAGACGTGACCAAACAAAAATATTTTAAACCGTAACCAGCTATAACCACCATAAATAAATCATGACTAACTCCATCCTGTCATTAATTATTTACAAGCTTCGCAATGCAAATACTGGAATAAAAAGACAAAAGTCAGAAACAAAAGCCAAGCTGTGGTGAATAAGAAGAGATTTGGTCATTAAAGGAGGAGGTCCTCATTCCATTGTGATTACCTCAAGCCAGGACACCACGGTGGGTCCATCCCAATGTGCGAATGGAAGCCCCTTTCTCCTGGCGTCTTCCAGCAGCTCGTGTCTAGAGGGGAAGAGAGTAGACATTAGCACTAAAATCAGAGACCATTCAGGCTTGGCTGCTACAGCTACAGGAACCAGATGTTTAATGGTTGTGTTTTAGCAAGATGCCGATGTGGAGGCCTTGGCAAACAAGAGCAAAATCTTGGAATTTGTTAATAATTTATTATTTTAATAATTTATTCTTAAGGTTGAAGATATCCTTCAGACCTGCATAGATGTTTTGGGGGGAGGGTCAGAAAAGAAAACCTATAATTGCAAATTCCAAATTCATAAGCAAAAAGAATTGTGTCCAACTGTAAAATCTGAAATTAAATACTTTCAAACGTAATGCAGTGATTATTAAACATCATCTACATATGTTGACCTAACAGTGCTTGTAAAAAGAGTCAAAGTTAAAGGTTCAAACCCTGATCAGGACTATTGCATACACTCACTGCCTCCAATCTACCCACCATAAATGATTGAGTATATTGAAGCCTCACTTAAAGGTCTACTGTTCAGATCCTGCCATGTGTGTTTATTGTATTGTAAGTCAATAGTTTGTTGTTTATTTTAAAATTTGTGATTTTTGGATTTGAGATTTTGATTTTGATTTTGATGAAATGCTTATGGTACAGCCTTCTGATGGTACCCAAGAAAAGGTGCTTTATAAATGCATGGTCTTCCTATACAGAGAGGATTATCTAAGAGGGACACTTTGCAGCTTTTATAAAATGCAGGAGAAACAAGGCTGCATGCAAATGGAAATGATTGCATTTGCATTTTCTTGACATCTATATATTAATTAAGTCAAGTCTTAATATTAAAGCACAGTGGGAAACCGGGCTTTAGATTGGAAAGCAATTACAGACACAGCTGGCTTTGATGTGTTCAGCAGCCAGAAGAAAAAAAAAAAAGATAAAATGAAAATGAAATAAAAAGCAACAACACACACATACACAAACAAAAATACAGCAAAGAACAGAAAATGGGAAAAAAGCCAACATAAGCAAAATCAGGAATGAAATCCAACCAAAAATAATAAGATGGTGGCTGCACTTACCTCTTTCTGTTAGTCATGAGATAAAAGGGTGAGTAAAAAAAAAACATTAAATTAAAAAAAAAAAAAAAACGAAAAACAAGAAAAGCACAAAACATTATTTTTAATGAGCGGGTTGAAAACTTCCCCAAGCAAAAGTACATGAACAGAGACAGAGATATTCATGTAGACGGTATCAGAAACACGTCTCAGATGGAGAAACACAACATAACAGAACTGTTTTCAACCGAGTCGTTACAGCCAGGGAACAATATTGCCTTGTAAGAACTGATTTACAAGTCCTATGTTACAAAAAATAAAGCAGTTTCAATCATTCACTTGCATCAAGACAGGCAGCAAACAATAAACAGGAAAACTAGTTATCATGTATAAGGAAATCATTCATGCAGGTAGCTTCCAAAGACTGCTTGAACTTTCATTCGGAAGAAGCAGAATTAATCTTTAGAATTTTCAGCAATCAAAATTAAAATCAATGGCTGTTCAATGGAACGGAAACCAGACACACACACAGATGCCAATCAAGTGTGAGAAGACGGACAAACTGTCTATGCAAGTTTAGAAATGAAATCACATGTTATTATTCAAAGCTGAAAGTCTAGTAAGAGTGAATATATAGCACTGACCCACTGCTTTTGGTAGCATGATATAGGGAACTATAGGGAGCAACATCCATTGTTTTCCAGCTAAAGAGTGAAGAAGAGATGGGCTTTACCTTTGGATTATGGATCTGAGTTCACGTTAAGGACGTTTTTTTTTTCCAAATCGAATTAGACAAGACGATCAAAAGACATACAGGATCAAATACAGTAGACTTGAGACAGAAAATGAAGTTTAAAAATCAAAATATTCTAAATATAACACAGGGAATTAAAAAAGTATCTACTGATGCAACACTAGGTCTAAATAACATATACATCAAAAACCCTCAAAATGAAAGATCCTCTAAGATTGGAGAGGCTGATATATCAGCTATTTAAATTAGTCCGTTATTAGGTGGACCAATCTTAAATCTGAGTGATGGATATAGAAAAAAAAAGGAACGTACTTCTTCCTCATCCGCCGGTCGCGCTCTGCTTGTGTTCCCAGTTTCCCAAGAGTGAGGGAATCTGATATGCCCATCTCGAAATCTGAAATACAGGCACATATTAACTGGTTCTCCAATCATTCCTGCAAGTCCTAGTACTACACTTCCACACCACATATTGATACCACTATTGTACACGAATGTTGGCTTCCGGACCTGCACAAAATACGCTACCAGACCCTGCTGTGTTTGCTGCTGTTTCAGTGCTCGGTGTTGTGTCTCATCCTTAACCTCTCTCAAGTGGTGTTTACATAATGGTGTGATGAATGGCCTAATTCACTTCCAATTAGAACTGATATACACTCACCTAAAGGATTATTAGGAACACCTGTTCAATTTCTCATTAATGCAATTATCTAACCAACCAATCACATGGCAGATGCTTCAATGCATTTAGGGGTGTGGTCCTGGTCAAGACAATCTCCTGAACTCCAAACTGAATGTCTGAATGGGAAAGAAAGGTGATTTAAGCAATTTTGAGCGTGGCATGGTTGTTGGTGCCAGACGGGCCGGTCTGAGTATTTCACAATCTGCTCAGTTACTGGGATTTTCACGCACAACCATTTCTAGGGTTTACAAACAATGGTGTGAAAAGGGAAAAACATCCAGTATGCGGCAGTCCTGTGGGCGAAAATGCCTCGTTGATGCTAGAGGTCAGAGGAGAATGGGCCGACTGATTCAAGCTGATAGAAGAGCAACTTTGACTGAAATAACCACTCGTTACAACCGAGGTATGCAGCAAAGCATTTATGAAGCCACAACACGTACAACCTTGAGGCGGATTGGCTGCAACAGCAGAAGACCCCACCGGGTACCACTCATCTCCACTACAAATAGGAAAAAGAGGCTACAATTTGAACAAGCTCACCAAAATTGGACAGTTGAAGACTGGAAAAATGTTGCCTGGTCTGATGAGTCTCGATTTCTGTTGAGACATTCAGATGGTAGAGTCAGAATTTGGCGTAAACAGAATGAGAACATGGATCCATCATGCCTTGTTACCACTGTGCAGGCTGGTGGTGGTGGTGTAATGGTGTGGGGGATGTTTTCTTGGCACACTTTAGGCCCCTTAGTGCCAATTGGGCATCGTTTAAATGCCACGGCCTACCTGAGCATTGTTTCTGACCATGTCCATCCCTTTATGACCACCATGTACCCATCCTCTGATGGCGACTTCCAGCAGGATAATGCACCATGTCACAAAGGTCGAATCATTTCAAATTGGTTTCTTGAACGTGACAATGAGTTCACTGTACTAAACTGGCCCCCACAGTCACCAGATCTCAACCCAATAGAGCATCTTTGGGATGTGGTGGAACGGGAGCTTCGTGCCCTGGATGTGCATCCCACAAATCTCCATCAACTGCAAGATGCTATCCTATCAATATGGGCCAACATTTCTAAAGAATGCTTTCAGCACCTTGTTGAATCAATGCCACGTAGAATTAAGGCAGTTCTGAAGGCGAAAGGGGGTCAAACACAGTATTAGTATGGTGTTCCTAATAATCCTTTAGGTGAGTGTATATCGGAATGGGGTTTACACTAAGTGTGCACAATCTGTGAAACAAAAGGTAAATTTGTTTTGTTTTTGTGAAAAATGTAAAAATCATAGACCATGCAGATGACGTACCCTGGATGGCAGCTGCCTCTTTGCCCATCTGTTGCAGGAATCTCCCTTTTTCCTTCTTGCCAAAAAGGCGGCCGATGGAAGATTTGATGCCTTTCTTCTTGTTGCCCCTGTGCAGAGAATCCTGGCTGCTGTTACTGCTGCTCGTCTGTTCATCCGGCCTGAAATACAGCCCAGGCTCTCAACAACACTCCCTTCACACCTCCACCACTGATTTCACTAATGACAAAATAATATGAATGTTGATCAAAAGTTTTCCAGAACCAACACTAACTGTGATAAATTATGCATCTGAGTATGCGTGGTACAATTCCTTCCTTCTGTACGTTGCTAGAAAACTGTTTTACCAAACCCTGTCTTGGTAAATGTTTGCTTCTTACTTTTTACAATACTCATAAAACTTAAAACTTAGAAACATAAAACTACAGTGTATCTAGGTAACATATACTTATTTCCCAACTGTTTACTCTGGCAACGGCCAGCCCCCTTGCTAACAAAACACTGTTTGATAAAACATCTATCCATTATATTACATGTCAAGGAGATTATAGCTCACTTTGACCACAAAGACACATGTTGATGCTTCCAGTGTATCTGTGTGTCGACACTGCAGGTGAGAGTGATGGAGATTTACCCTCTGCCGTCCTCCAGGCTGGTGGACAGCAGGCCGTGTCCAATGTGCTCCAGACGGAGACTGCGTGGGGAGGAGGGGGGGGACGTCTCGCACTTGATAGTGGCCTTGTCCTCTCGTGCCTCATCTCGAGACACTGGAGACTGGGATGAAACACAATGTCATTATCACAGACTTGGCAGGTCACAGCGCAACTCTCAGAGCCTCAGACCTCAACCCACAGGGGGCTGTACACCGAAAACAATGTCCCCGTAGAAAAGTCACACCAAGCTGTGAAGTGCCACATGCATCTTTCACTTTCAGTATAGTTCAGAAATGTAGGGGTCCCTACCCAAAAGTTTGAGTGTTTGTTTTAGATTTGTACGAAATGCAGCAAACCACAGTGCCAATGAAAACAGAACATATTACCCTTGTACTAGCATCCTTACGTTGGCTACCTGTTTCTTTTAGGATTGATTTTAAAGTGTTATTATTGGTGTTAAAGGCTCTTAATATATGTCAAATGATTTGTAATTTCATGTACCAAATCGCACACTCTGATATTCCAGTGCAGGCCTCTAAATGTTCCAAATACAAGAAGTATGGTGAAGTGGCCTTTTATTATTATGCACCGAAGATAAGAAACATTCATAGTTTTGCGGTTTCTTGACAATGTTTTTATATTAGGAGTCCACTTGAGTTGTTTTATTGTATATTTGTTTTATTGTGTTTATTTGTATCTATTCATTATTTTCTAAATTAATCTTTCTTATTCTATTTAATCTTTTTTATTAGAATATTGTCTATTCTATTTTTATCATTTCTATAGGTAAAGCACTTTAAACATCTTATGTATGAAAGGTGCTATACAAATAAAGTTTTTTTGTATTATTATTATTTAGTAAATACAAATATATTTCTTGTTTTCTTGTTTATACCCTACCAATTTGGAATCCACAATTATTAATCAATTCTGCCCCCTGCCAAAACTCTTGTGGTTAACAGAGCAGGGATGTTGGAGCCAAATGCATGAATGTGTCTTCAGGTGACCTGCAGGAATCACTGATGTGCGACTGTTGTGAGAGGGAACCCCAGCCTATAGAAGTCCACCAACACCACCATTTTTTACATATATAGTATTTCACATAGTCAAAACAATTGCACATTCCATCAGAAATATGACACCAGTAGATTTCATGGTATCAAATTAAGTAAAAAAATAATTAAATCTGCACTTACAAGAACTTTCCTGCGGTGTTTCCTTAAATCGCTAGGCTGATTGCATTAAAAGGAAGCAGACACAGGCATACACACAGTTAAAAAGGAGAACCTGACAGTTACATTGCAATTGATGTGCTGAAGCAAAACTTGTTACTGAAAAGGAAAATGATCTCACTGTACATTATTCTTGTCAGAAATGAATGAATCCTGAATGAGTAACAGAAAAGTGTAATATGTTTTTATCTTCACTAGCAATTCTTCTTCAAATGTACTGAAGGTAACAAGATAAAGGTCCCGTTAATATACAGTACCTCCAAAACTATGATTTATAGATTAAATGTTACCACTTTGTAAATGGAAAGCAAAAGGTAATCTTGGTGGGAAACAATAATCTAAGGAGAGAAATATCAGTGAAAACATAAGTACAATAGGAGTCAACAAAATGTTTTCTCCAGCAATCAATGTTTGTTTTGTAAGGACTGGAATTGTTAATAAACAATTCTACAACACTATATAAGTCCACAAAACAGTTTTCAAAAAGCTTTTCTCAAGAGTATTCATACTATTAAAAAAACAAATCAAAGTTAGAGAAATCTTGCGGTGGGCTTTCTAACCTTTAGGCCAGAGTGCTTAAAAGATCATGCATTAACAGTTGCCCAGGCCAGTGTCTGGGTTGCACATGGTGGAAGGTGGACTTTAGAACCACAGTGCTCCATTGGGGGTTCCACGCCATACCCTGCACCCTTACCAGCGTCATGATGCCCAGCTCGTGGGCAGTGGTACGGGAGGAGAGTTTGGGGGTGGAGCGGCCGCTGACGGGGGGCGAGGAGCTGGCGAGGGACAGGGCGGTGACGGAGGTGGGGATGGAGGAGCGGGGGCGCAGGGGGGGCATGTTGAGCCCGTCCATACTGCTGCTGGTCACCCTGTTCTCGATTTCCTCCGCCCGGAGCTCCGCGGACTCCTTCTCCTCCTGGATCATCCTGCCAAAGCCAGCACACACACACAGGGGAGTCAGGGACTACCATGGGGATCATATGCTCATGGACAACCATGGTACACACCAAGGGATGGCTGTATTAGACTTAGTATGTAATGGCTTGACTGTGTGGATGGACATAGTACATTCGAGTGTCCAATAGGGCTGTATGCTCTTAGACGGCACGATCCCCATTTTAAACCTGGTCTCTGTTTGCGTGGAACAAATTTAATTCCTTTATGGCACCCAATTTTTTATAAATACTCCAAATTAATAAGCAACCCCGCCGCAACCAGGTTTGGCTGGTAGTTTTGCTTCAACTAACTCTTCTAAGAAATCCTCATAGAAATGAAGCACTTTTGAACAAAGTATGCGCTGCTGTAAAATATCTCGTAAGCGGAATTATGGGAATGAACTGTCTTACTGTTGACAGAGTAGCAATACTTTCAGATTGTTCCCCAGGTAACACAGTGAGTCGTCAATTTAAAACAAATTATATTGATCTAAAACATGACAATGACAGAGGAATTAGTGGGTGTTAGTAAAGAATTACCTGGTGCCAAAGAGCACATCAATGTATACACATCCTCCAAGTGATTTTATTGATCTTAAAAATGCTTTCGCTGAAAGCCTTGTGTAGTCTTTCACAACATTGCAGCAATTGTGTGTTTTTTCCAGCACAAATGGGTTAAACAGCAGCCACTGAACTGAAAATACATACTGTGGAAGATCGAGTTATGCAACCCAGACTGCTGCCATAAATAAAACATCTCCTTTGGACGCCCCAGTGAGGGAGGAGAGGGTTAAAAATATTGTGAAATGTACTGTACTCTTATCAGATGGAACAGCTAGTGGGTGATTTCACTATGTATGTCAACATTCAGAGCTTAATTAATTCCTGGCCTGTATGCTCGCATCACGGTCTGATTAACTGCATTTAATGAAAGCCAGTAGTGTATTCCATTTAGTTTCATCATAATAATCA
This sequence comes from Amia ocellicauda, assembly GCF_036373705.1. NCBI lineage: Eukaryota > Metazoa > Chordata > Actinopteri > Amiiformes > Amiidae > Amia > Amia ocellicauda. The sequence continues at coordinate 10,784,447 of NC_089854.1, forward strand.
CAATAAGGAGTAAAATGTCTTTTCAGCTTCCCCCCAAAATACTCCATGATCACAGCTACAGACACATCCACAGCTCACTTTGTGAGCTCAGAAATTAATAATAATAATAATAATAATAATAATAATAATAATAATAATAATATTATATTGTATTATAATGTATGTATTTATTTATTTTAGTTTTTTTAATTTGACTCGCCAAGCAAAAATGTCCTTTGCAACCAGCTTCCTTTCAGGACAGCGAGGACATCAGTCTCACTTTACAGCTCAACCTGTGAAACGGAGCTGGCGATCGATCTCATTATTGCTGATGTATTGAAAACTCTGGAATTGAATCCTACATCTGATGTAAATATACCTCTTTTGGTCCAAGGTGTCAATACTTTTTTCAGACTTTTATTCCTCTTCATAAGCACTGTTATTTATATTTTATATATATATATTCTTTTGCTATATCCAGCTTGGAAAATGTATATTATAATAATAATTATTATTATTATTATTCAATACAAAATTTTGACAGTAAAATTAAATGGCTTATTACCGATTCTGTATCTAAACAGAATTCAGATTCAGGAACATTTTATCTGAATACAGATATGCAACAATACGCTATGTAAATACATATTTACACAAATTACATATTAATTTCATTTTCTATTAAATTAAAAACATATAAATAACTGGCAAATCTATCTATGATATTGATATAGTTTATAACGTTGAAAAAAGACGTTGATCTTTAAATTTCACTTGGTTTAGAGAAATCCGCATTGCAGTATTGGTCGCCAACCTTAAGGGACTTTTAAGGTTTTAAAATCTTGTTACAGTACACGTTGTCACATCGTCTTATATTAAGCACCGTGACTAACTTGACATTTCTGCCTTTAATACAAAAGGGCCTTCAGAAACAGATACTGCACAAAAATATGGGTCAAAACGGCGCAATTTCATCAGGAAAATGGTTAGCGGATAAGGAGAATTTGATGGGAGAAATTACAGCACACACTGCTGGATGACAGAAGAATTAGATTAATTATTACAACACACTGTGCCCAAGCATCTCTAAGTAGTTGTCTTCCTAACACTGAAATATGAAGAAGGGTATATATTTCTTTATCCGGACGTGTCTGTCTTTAATGTTGCATGCCTGGATTGTTTGGCAACTGCAGAGAAAAATTCAAATTCCACGCACGGCAAAAATTGCATTGTTGTCAGTTCTTTTGAAATGAGTCCACTGAAACGTGTGTTGAATATCCTACTTATTCATTTCTAAGGTCAGTAGCCATGTATTGAATAACCTAAATATGAAATATAACTGCTCCCCCCTCCCCACAGCTAGGCATATTGACATCAATGTGTAAAAGCAGTATGGGGCAACAATTAAACTCCAGGAACCGTTAATGGGAAAAAAATTTAATATAATGCTTTCTGCAACTGCCATAGTAAAACTTTTATTAGGGCTTAAACTAAAATATATGTATCTGTTTTTTCATCTCATAGTTAGTTCATAATATGCAGCTTAAATTTCAAAGAATATACAGCAGATACATAACTGTCCAATCCATTCTGACATGCACTAATACACACAACCCCTATCGCTCGATCTTCAGTACAGGCTTAAATCTCTGTGTGGTCCCATGACAGTCCCCAACAAACCCATCCGACTGCTTGTTTAAAGCATAATGAGGGAGACTTGGCACTGAAGCTACAGGATAGAAAGCGCTACGAAGAGTCTCTTGACATTAGCGCTGTGAACAAAAGCACAAATATGCATTTTACATCAGCGCCTGTGGGGGCTTGAGTCACGTACATTGGCAAAGGTTACTGACTCAGCCAGAATGTGCATTTCATCTATGAATCATTCATTTGTGATGTGCTCTCCCTTTTAGACCTGCTCGGCCTCTGATGAGACCGAGACCCGGGTCCTTATGAAAAAGGTCTGTCTTCAGGGATGAGGGATTTTGTGCAGACATGCTTCAGAGCTGCCTTATCTGGGAGCGTGGTTTGAAGGTTGTGAGGAGACATCAGAGGCTGATGCAGTTCCTATTAGTCCATTAGTGAACAGTGAAATAAACACATTCTACATTGTTGTGTACCATTTTAACGGATAGGTACACAGGTAAATCATACTGGATACTGAAGAAACCAAAAATCAGGCAATCTTTACTTTATTTTTTAAGTAGAGAACAATGAAATATTTGATAGGTATGATTTCATGTTTTCTAGCAAAATGCAGATCGTTTTTTGCTTTTTAACTAAGAGTATGACATTAGAACTACATTTGTTTTATTCATGCCTCAACTATCAAAATGAGCTTCTTTAAAACAGCACCACTTGGCATTCATTGTATCAAGTGGTATCATTTAAAAAATTTCATTGATGCATAGATCCTTGTAGGCTCCAGTTACCGAAATGCCTCCCCCCCCCTACCCCTGGTAAAATCAGCTTTGAACATGTGTTTGCTTTCCCAGCACTGCTGAACTAAGTTGAAAAGTGACCTAAATCTAAATGAAGGGGAAAGGAAGGCGGGTGTTTCTGACCTGATCTCCTCGTTGATGGCGTCCAGCTGTTCCTGCAACATCAGGGCTAGTGTCTGGGCATCCGAGTGGCCGCTGGGTGACAGCAGGTCGGCCGAGCTGAAGATGGTCTCGCGGTCGTCGTCGTCGATGTCCGACAGCTCTGGGTCGCTCTCGATGAGGTGGGCCACGCTGGTGCGGACGCTCGCTGGCTGGGAGCGCTCCCAGTCCTGTTCGATGACAGGAAGGATCTGCAACATGCCCACACACACAGATTACTAACATGGCAGGGCTACTTTACATTAAAATACAACAATGATTTATATTTAATTTGCACTTCACTTTTACATTAATCACAATGAGAGACACACATAAACACACACACAGTATAGCTTATGAAATGTCCTTCTATGGATTGTGGTTCACATTTGACCCCAGATATCACATCACCACACCCTTGGATGGAACATCTGATGCAAATGAAATAAGAGGAAGAAACCACACCAATTTAAAAAGTTTTGTAAAAAGAACTTACGTTTTTCGTATTTCCCCAGGGGAAGCAGGAAAAGATATAAAAGTTAAGTGAGTAGAATATGGTACTGTATCACTTGTTCATGCTAAAGGAAAAAAGTGATAATGAAAATGGCATCCTATCTCTAGAACAAGGAAGGAGGAGGAAAATCATTTTGACAAGATCGTTCCAGAAGCTGACATTGAAATAAAATGGGGTACATCATGCAATCAACCGAATAATCATAATAATCATAATATTTTCCAGTAATCACCTTTTTCTTAATATATACACTTTTTGCTCTCTCTTGGTGTTACAGTGGTGGTGAAGGACACCTATACCTTAGTGGGCTCGTCCCTCAGTGCTACCAGTCTGCCTTTCTGTGCCCGTCTGATCACTGCCGTGCTGCTGTAGTGCTCGGCCTGGGCATCCACCACAGAGCTGACAGAGAAACGCAGGTCGGTGGCACTGCCCACGTGCGACCTGGGCACAGGACAGAACATCGCATGTGTGACGACCAGTAGCGCAGAATGACTTTTCCTCTCACATTGAATGAATTAATATCCAAGACAAAGTATATCAACAGAAGTTCTCCTCATTAGGTTAATATAGTTTAGTATAGGAGGAACATCAGATTAATCTCAATAGAATGGGTTTTTCCAGCTATATAAACATAAAATGAATAATACAGGACTTTCTTGATGTGCACATACAGATTTCCATTTTAAAAAGCCTTCACTAAGACTCAGTCATAAAATTATAGCAAAATGTCTGAAGGTATACATTACATTACATGTATGTCTTTTCCAGTCCCATCAAAATTCCTATCCTAAAAGTCCTATGAACATTTTCAGAATTATTATCACAGTGAGCAGAATGCTGTATATATAACTTAAGACTAACTAACACATAAACTCTTAGGGGAGCTCGGGATTGCTGTGTGGAGTGTCCAGGGATTATCCCTTGGAATGAAATAGAACTGTCTAGCGTTTGACAGATCAAATTAAAATGGAAGAAGTAAAGTTCGTGAAGGAGTATTTCCTAATACTTTCATATATGTGTGACAATATTTACAGTATATATAGATATAAGATTTATTTTTGTTGTTGCTGTTCTTTATGATTTTAATAATAGTAATAATAATAATAATAATAATGAGCTGTTTGCTCCACAGAGTAATCAGTGAGAGCTGTATCAGCCCCCGCCACCGTTCATGCTGTGGACTTCCAGTGCGACGAGAATCTGATTTCTTGACAGCAAACATTTTAGAAGGCATTTGTGCTTATTGGACTCCTTGACTAACAATTATCGACTGCGGAAAGTGGCAGGGTAGAAAACGACATGACCATTACCGATTCTAATTTTAAAATAAATGGAGATACGGCATGCTGAGAGACTTGGCTTTACCGCGGATGGGTTCCATCTCCAAAGGCACCACTTCTTCGTTTCAGATGCTCAATCTCGGTCCTCAGTTTCTCAATCTCGTTCACCAGTCTTTCCTAAACCATCCAAGAAAACAAAATGAGAGGCATCGCATTAAAGACATGCTAGATTTGTATGGAGTACATTGTGGCTCATTTATTTGGCTGTCCCTGTAACCCAGAGCTGCTTGCAGTGGCAGCAAAGAGAGAGAAGGGCTCATTTGATTCCTCGGGAAAGACAGGCAGGCATGTATAGTCAGAGATGTAATAAAGCATTTACAAATATACTGTACCTTTGTATGATGATACTCTTCAAGTTGCTTTTGTGTGTTTTCCAGATCTTGAATAAGTGTATTCTAAAACAAGTAGGAAAAAGGAGGGAATGATAATGTTATACAGCAGCAATACACCTTTATGGGACTGTATCTTAGTGTCCATGCTATGATTTTCATTCAGTTAAGGTTACGACCACAATCATTTTTGAGTTTTTGACTTGCATTTGCAGCTGGATCGGAAATCAGAACAAACAAAACACACAAAAAGGTCACACCACAGAGAAGTGGCTTCTGTAAAGACTTTCCATGGCTGAAATACAGAACATGGTTTGGGGACACTGAGAGCTGATACACCAGGTAAACTTTATAGACGTGTGACATACATCTCCTTCTAGTGTACCTTTCACCGCAGAAGTCACTTCGGACAGTTTTGGGTGATGACAGTAATGTGGCAAATTATAATATTAGGAGAGCTAATCAGGATTTTGTCACAACTAGATTAATAATTGACTAATCAATACTGAACTGAATGATATCATTAAGGAGCTTGTCGTACATGATTGTATGGGATGTGATGGTATTTAATTCTCTAAAAACATTAGAAAGTACTTACAAGTAGGTCAATTAAGCAAATCATTATCTCAGACACGGATCTAGGAACTCAGAAAACCTGAAAACCCTGCTCTAAAGTACATTATATTTGATCATTTATAATAAATTAACTTGATATATGGCTTTGTGGACTAATAACCAATTTATCCTGTTTGAGATTCAAACACTTGGAAAGACAGGGTTAAACATCTCTTCCTCACCTTGTCCTCCAGGGCAGCCATGCGTTCCTTCAGGTGCAGCTGAAGCCGTTCGTTGGATTCGGTGAGCAGGCGGTCGACCGTGTCCGAGAGCCGCTTGTTGTGCTCCTCATTCATCTTCTCCCTCTGCCTGGCCTGCCATGGGAAGAGATCAAGGGTGAGGGCCCATGCAAAGGAAACCTGCCATTCAGCTCCCAGCGCAGCCATGCACAGTGCAAGCCACGCAGCCACCCGCGAAGACTGAAGGAGGCTGAAGAGCGGGACGAACGCCTCAGCCTGAGCGCGCACATGCCTGCCATCAGGATGTCAATGCAGTTGAATAAGGCTTTGATCAAGCATTTTTCTCTCTCTCTCAAGGCAAAATGTGCACATGCAGACCCACTGAACAAGAATTGAGTTTTGACAGTCAGTCCTGAAACAAATGCCCTACTTAGATCAGTGGACTTAATTCCTAGTTTTGAAGATTGGGGGGACATGGAGTCTCAAGTTTTTAACAAAATAATAATTGTATTAGTATGACTTTTAACAGTGGAATCCAGTACAAAAATTATGATTTTGTTCTAAACTAAGGTCACACATATTGCATAAACAAAAAGCCTACAGCAAATGTGCTTAGGCCAAATAGCCAGTAGGTGGCACAATAATTCAGAGAGCTTTTCAGCTGTACTTGCAGTCTCAGAATGTGTCTAATATGATATATTATTACAGCTGTAGCATGTATCACAGTGTAATAACAGCATGACTAATTCATTTAAGATCATCAGAGTCAAGAATGATACACTCTGACTATATTTTGGAATATAATGTTATTGAATACATATCTGCAGTTTATAATAATGTAAAGTACACTTAACCTAATGATAAGTATACAGCTTATGAATATCTAATAAGCTGGTGGCAGAGATTCATCTATAATACATCTGGTTGTAAATGTGATTTCATTTACTATATAAGAATTCTGTATGAAGATTAATTGAGTGGGGGCCATCCATTTATCATGTTATTAGCCATGCCTAATTCAGACACAATCCTAAATGCCACTGAAAATGGTTCCGGTGCCAGAAATGGTCAGAATTGAAAATGGTTATTATGGTACTGGGATGATGACAAGATGCATTTGATGTGTAGGGTAAACTTTAAGGGAAGGAATGTGAATTTACATCCAGTGTTTCACAAGATCCCATTGCCTTTTTTATTGCTAACCAAAGTGGGCAACGTGCTTTGCTTTAGCGTTGGTTTGTTTTTCATCTATACATTCAAGCACTGGAATTGTATATTTTACAGAAAACTAGATTAAACTGCAAGTTAATTTACAAGATTGCAAGCTTTTTGGTTTTGTTTTTTTACCTGTGGCTATGAGAACAAGAACTGACTGAAAAGCTACCTTTTTCTGAAGTTAACTTCTGCTTCCTTAATGCACTGCGGTACCTATTTGTGCGAGGCGAAAGGCTCTCAAGTAAATATAATTATCAGTTCTCCGAGAGGGAAATTAGGAACGCATTAATTATTTACGGCCTAAATATAACAGCCAATCAGTCCGAAAAAGGGGCATCAGGAAAATGCTTTGAGATTCCAGCTGCTTCGGGCTTCATTAAAGGAAATAGAGGCAATGAAAAAAAAATTATAAAAGCAACATCAAAACAAAATCTTTCCTTTGCAGAGGGAATGGAAACACTACAGGGGACCTTCTGTTATACTACAGCCCTGGCCCATTGAGCTTCCATAGCTCACAGCTTTGCACAGTATGCTAAAGGCCCTCCAAACTCCAGTTTTCATTTGGTTTCTGCTCAGTACAAACACCACACAGGAGGAAGATAATGTGTGGTTAACGGAGCTTTGCTAAGACCTCCGCAGTGATGCTTTGCTGTAGTAGTCGAAGGCATCAGGAGCCCTGTTGTGCCATCCCCATCCCAGCGATGCTGACACTGTTCTCAGTGCTCGGAGAAAAGCAAAAACATGCTGTGGATTCACTCATCTTTTCTTTGCTGCACTGCCAAAATATTTCCACCTGTTTATCTCGTCATTTCAAACACTGTCTCCTCATGCCAATTTTAGGTATTTTAAAATTAAGGCCTTAAAAAATTTACCCAAACAATATGTAAAACTTTACCTAGATACCAATATTAAGACCAAGGTATTAGACTTTGAGGGATGCTGCGACCTTCAGTGTTCTGTATCCACCGACCTGGAGAAGCTTGATGTTGTTTAGGGGCCATCCAAACATATACGATCAACTCAACATGCTCTGTGAGCAGCCAGGGGATCAGGCATGAATGCATGATGGCAGTTGGCAAAATGATTATATAATCAACCCTTTTGTTATTTTGTGATCAGTTGTTGCTAACGAATCGTTCTGGCTCGCTGATGATCTCATACAGTATAAAGGTTCTGAAACACTTCCTGAAAAGAAGCTGATCGTGACCAATTAATGTCTAATAAGATAAACGGTAGAACAAGCTTACTGCGTATGCATTAATTACAAATGCAACAGCAAATTATTTATTGCTTCTTGTATAATTACACTAGAAATGCAAACCATTGTTACCATTGTACCTTTTCATTGGCTGGCCAATTACCGTTAGGCTGCACGGATCCGTGGGGTTGGTGGGATGATTATATACGATCGCGTATGGCAGCTCGAGGCTTGGTTGGGACTCATGGTGGTTGGAAAGGTTGCCGTGCGGATTCTGTAATATTTGGATGGCCCCCTTACCGCCCCTGCTGAGCCCAAAGGCAGCAACATTGGCATCTGTGAGGCGCGCACATTGGAAAAGTGCTGACTACAGCTCTGCCCGGGATTTCTGTCTGAGAAGCCACTCACTCTGCCAAGCTCCTGGTTCTTCTCCTCCAACTGAGACTCCAGTTGCCTCAAGCGCTCTTCAATATTGCCGTGTCTCTCCTCCGCCTAGGGAGGGGGAGGGGTGAGGCATGGGGGTGGGAAGAAAACGTTAGCGGCTGCTGCACAGGATCACACACACACACACACACACTGGAGCACAAAAGGAACATAAGTCAATTGCCGCATGTTCATAATCCTCAATCCTGCAGGCAGTTTTGCTGCCCCCTAACGCGTCTAATAGGATTTTCACTCTGACTCTTTCTCCGATCGTGTATTGGCAAACTGTGCATGCTGGCTGCCAAATAGAAAAACTGAGACATATGCCTCTCTCTACATTTCCTCCATGGTTTCTCTCGGCCGTGACTCCAAAGTCTACACTATCTAACCTCTTTCAAGTGACCTGGAACTTTTACAGTCTGCTCTAGGCAGAAATATTGTCCAACAAATTCTGAAAGTAATTAAGTGACTAATTTCTAAGTAGGTATAGTTTAATTAATAATATTTATTAAACTAAATTAATCACCATACAAGATTGTTTAAACTTAATGCCATTTAATCTTTTCGACTACTACTGTATGGGAATGCAATTCAATGCGGCCATTTTTTTAAATCACTTTTCCAAAGCCATCGCGCTCACCAGCTAGCTGACACTGTACCAGCAGTAACGGTTGTTAAAAGACTACAGCAGTCCCTGATTAAACTTCTCTATATATGGATCCTTTTTTTCCCAGTGAGACAGATTAGTTCTGCTGAGTCAAATCCTTAATGGACTTTATCACTTTCCGACAGAGAAAAGGAACCCGCTAAATGTTTCTCCATGGATTTACCCGTAGGCTGAAGGGGCCATTGATGGCACTGGCTTTTCATTACTTTCAACCTCTCATGGTAGATTGGGAGAAAATCACCCGTTCAGTGAGGACTATTTAAAACGGAAAATAAGAAATACCGGGTTTACAAATGTTTGAAAAGACTATTTAATTTTTAGCTGTTGCTGTTATTATTATTAACAAAACACATTTCCTTATGTAACAAAAATACAAAATATACTGATGTGTGAGGATGTTAAAAGATTAGGGAAAAGCTTATTGCAAAATAACACTTTTGCCTTTCGGAATTGAAACTGTCAAATGCTTGACAGTTCTACAGAAGAAGAATTTAAAGGGATAATCACTGTAAACTTTACATAGTAATGCAGAATACAAACCAGAGCTCCCCTAAGGAAATATGTTTTTACACAGTATTCTGTGTACAATAATGATTAAGAATACACTTTTTTGACCGCACTTAAAATTTCAGTTTTGTTTTGGACATTTTACACAATTTGCATGGATGGAGGTTTTGACAGTTGCCTCAAAGGCAGGAAATTGAATTATTCACCTTTCTGCCAAGTACAAAAAAAGCACTGTGGAAGTCACTGTTTTACCAATGAGGAATTTACTATGAAATGTACGGCCTAACACCATAACAAATGGTGAAGCAGAACAGTGTCAAGATTAGATGCAGTTTTAGTCTAGCTCTGACTGTACTTACAGACAATATCACTTACTGTAATATTTGGCAGTTTGTTTTTGATTTGTATTTTATTTTAACAGGAGCAAATTTTGGATGAAGGTTACAGTAACAGCATCCCTTCTATGGGTTTGTACCCATGATCTGGAGTCTAGTTTCCTTACCACCACACCTGCCCCTCTGCTGTATCCCTGGGCTTTGCCCATGACTTGCCTTGGTCAGCGCAGCTACTCTCTGTGCCAGCTCGGCCTCCACCTCGGGCAGGGTCTCGGCTTTGCGCATGGTCTGCTGCAACTTCTGCTCGGCAAGTTCCAGAAGCTCCTGCAGGTGCCGGGCCTTCTCTTCACTCTGTAAGAGAGACACAGACACACACACACAGGGCATCAACTACTGAGGGGGACGCAAGCACCAGAAATGCAGGCCACCAGAAATCCACAAACCTGAGGCACCAAGAAGACGACACATACTCATGGAGAAGAAATACTTTGATCTCTGTAGAAAATAAGTTATTTGCACAACCACTAATTAAAAAATAATAATAATAAGTTTAGACTCCTGCCAAACACTGCGGACCAATTGAATTTGCACATCTGTGTGCAAAAAGTTGCACTTGCAAGGTGGTTGTCCACAACTATATTGTGTATAATAGATTTTGAAAGGATTACATGATTGCCAACACAATACCAAGCAATGTGACAAATCATTTTCCATCTACCGATCTCTCTACAGTTACTGCAATTGTCTCCTTTAGCATCATGAAGTGTCCGTGGTGTACACTGTGTTTCTCTCACCTGTCGGTACAGCGATTCCTTGTTGGCCAGTTCATTCTCCAGCTTGTCGTTCAGGTCGTGGATCGACGTTGTCTCTCTCTGGGCAGCTAGGTAACGTTTTTCCAAAGTTGTAATTCTCTCTTCCATATCCTCCTTCTGAGCCAGAGCCTAGGAAACAGGCATATAGTAAAAAAACAAAAAACAAACAGGCACTGGGGGACACAATATTGTGTATATCTGACAGGATACATTAAGTAGCATCAATGCTATATAGTTTTATGCAATATCTTAGTTTTACTGGGGGTTTATTGTTTATGTTTTTAACTCTTTTCATCAGTGTATAATTTTTGTGGGGTCAGAAATTGATGTATATTAGCAACTCTGCAAATTTCTGTTTAATGATGAAGAAAATATGTGTGCCCATTTTCGAGGGGTGGGGTGCTAATTAAAAAAACTGTGAATTATATTAAGTTTGGAGTTGTTTTGACTGGAATACTCAGCAAGATAAGCAAGTAATATGAACAAGAAAATGCAATACAGATACAGGAGACAACATGAAGTGAAAGAAAAGTCAATATCGCAGTTCAACTATTAGTTGTGGCTGGATATCAGTTTTCTCCAAATAACCTGCTGCAAGAAAGAGTGATTTTGACACAAGAAGATACTCGGAAACTGACACTGTAAGGGATACATTCTGTCTTGGAGATCTTATGATAACATCTGTAGACTGAACATAAAATGATAAAATGCAAGGCTGATGGTTGATACCACAGCTTACCCTGGGATGCAGCCCTCAAAAACTTGACAGTAGTTTTAGTCAAAGTCAGTCCTCAAGGCTTGTGCACTCCTGGTTTTCATTCCTCCAGGACTCTTAATTAGTTAATTTAATTTCTCTATTAATCTCTTAGGTTTAATGCAGGTGGTCATTTAATGAGACCAATAAACCTGTATGCTATAGACTGGACTTGAGGACCGGATTGGAAAGATGCTGTCACAGTGGTTGAGTGTGGAAAACTATCATACAGAAATATTTTTTGCCATTCTGTAGAAGCACCTTGGTAGTATTAGGATCCTGTGCTGAAGGTATGCTTTCTTTTTAGCTCGGTTTAGAAAGATTATGAAATGTAAAAATGGACAGGCCAGGAGATGAGTCATTTGACTTGCCCGTCTCCTTCTTCAGTGACGTCAGTCACAGGAGAGATTTACGTCATTGTGAAACACAGAAACACAGGGAGTGCTTGGGAGAGCATACAGCGATATGTAAACTTCCTTTCAGTGCGGTCAACATATTCACATTCAAAACTGCGTAAAATCTTCATTTATAAACCTAAGCAGAGCACTGTAGATGAGTCTTACAAGCAGTTTGAATGTTAAAGCTGTCATCACAAGAACACTGATAGATGGTTTATGTATTGGCTTTCTTTCAAGCACCCCCATCACACCCCAAAGATGACATCGGTCAGAGCCCCAGAGCATGTGGCCTTCACACATCAATTCATTAAGAATTGGTGCCCACTGTGGTGAAGTGTGGTCTGAAGTGGTTAGTGTTATTAATGACACCTGAGGCCCTGCTCTCTCCCTGATCACCCTCACCTCGCGGATGTCTCTCTGGTACTTGTTGCTGAGCTCCTCACTCTTCAGCAGGTCTTTGCGGGCAGTGGTGAGGTCAGTCTCCAGCTCAGCCACACGGGCGGTCAGGGCGCTGCCTCTCTCCTTGCTCTGGGCCAGCTCCACATTGGCCTTGTCCAGCAGTTCCTGCAGCTCCAGAGTCCTGCTCACCTCATCATGGGCATCGATGGAGCCATTGGGCAACCTCTTAAAACACAATACATACACACACAACCCACATCATAAAACCAGGCATACATATCAGTCCATCCAAATTGGATTCTCTTTTGGCTTAAGGAGCAAACCCAAACCTTATTATGGTGAAAAACAAACTATGGTTTTAGGTTTTTGTATTGATTTGTGCACTCAATATTGATCAACAGGAATGCCCACGTAGTAAAAATGTTTGTGCATCTCTACCACTAAATCATCTGTGAAAGATGTGTGTTGATAGCTATGGAAAGAAAAACAGGAAAATGGCAAAGGAAAAAAACATGATCCTGAATCTTGTCAACAAAAGGCATGAATTTAAAACAATGTTTTTCGCAAAACCAGTTATACTCTGCCATAACTTGTCAATTCACATACAAAGGTTTAAGGGCTGAATGACTCTCAACCAAGTGAAGGGTGAATGTTTATATAGTAAGATCAGATCACAAGCACCTTTAACTCTTGGGTCCAAACAAACGCTATTCACACCATGGAAAAAAGTATCAGACAATATAATACTTTTCATATTTTATGACAGAAGTCCTCAGACCAGTTATTACTCAATCAATCAATACATTTTTACTTGGTATATCACCCTCTGTGGCAGTCTTTGGTATAGGTTTCCACAGAACGTTTCACAGATTAAAACAACAACACAAGATTGTGATAAATACACTGCCAGTCAAAGGTTTTAGTACACCCCCATTTTTCCAGTTTTTATTGAAATTTAAGCAGTTCAAGTATAGTGAATAACCTGAAATGGTACAAAGGTGAGCGGTAAACTGCCAGAGGTTAAAAAAAACAAAAAACAAAAAAAGTTTAGGTTACTAAAAACTGAAAAATAATGTACATTTCAGAGTTATATACTGCATTATTAAGCATTATTTGGCAGTGTTACGCACAGCTCCTGTGCATACAAGTTACACTGTATTCCTACAATGCGCACATCGTTTGAAAGCTTATTCTCCTGGCTACCAGCGCGTTTCATTTTCAAACACATCCGATTTACAGTGTCCATGTTGCTGACATCACTCAAAGCCCGGGGGGTAAACGTGCAGTCTGCTCCTGGGGGGGGGTCTCATTCAGACAGTCACAGATCACTCCGTTTCAATCGGATTTCTTTGCAAATAGGCTAGTTTTGTTCAGAACAAGCTAACGATTAATCCAGTATATAATATCAATATACTACATACTATCAAACACAGAGAAGTTCAGATGCAATTATGTAAAGTCATTGTGTATTAGTACACAGTAAACAGATTTTCCATCTCGACATTTTGAGCACAACACAACAGTGAAGAGTACACATGGGATTTGGTGCCCTTTTAAGGGTACCAGAGGGGTTTGTCAGTGGAGTTGTTCTAAAACTTTTGACCGGTAGTGGTCAAAAGGAGGAGAGAAAAACAAAAACTCCTTTAAGATGACAGACTGTTACAGAAGAAAATAAGTCTCTAAGGGTGGGTGCCTCGTGGGCCCTCATGAAAGTATGAAAGTGTCCGATCCAATGCATGTGAATTTCCTTCTTCCTTCGCTCTCCTGCAAACACTTGTAAAGACTGTGTGCCTAATCATTTTCCTTTCATCTTGTGTAAGGCTGTTTTTAGCTGGATTTGTGCAAACAATGTTCGTTAATTCGGTGATTAAAGGTGAGATTTAAAAGACCGCTACTCGCATCCCAGTCTGTTGTCTTCATTAGTGTTTTTAATCCCCGTGCTGGCAGGTCTGTGAGTTTGAGCTACAGATTTGCATTTCCATTCAATCCAGCTGTCCTTTTTTAGTTCCAGCAGTCTCTTCCACACTGCCTACCAACTATGTGACTCTCAGGGACAAAGGATTGGTGGAGGAGTCTATATTTGTCCATTGGTATGCATAATACCATCATTCACAAGGACCAATGCTAAGAATATGCATCTGTTTGCTATGCTAGGTAATGCAATAGATTTTACAATGCTATTTATTTATCATTCTGTCTATCTATCTATGAACCTATGACTACTTATCTACCATCAGTATATGTTTTATGTTGCTTGTTTCTTGCTTTGAATACATTAACCCAAAGATGTTCATCATACGGGAGTCAGTGAATAGTCAATTCACAATTTGTTATTTGATATTTTTAAATCATTACTACATTAGAAATCAGCCCAGTTTTTTATTTTCCATTTGTTGAGATAAATAAAGGTATTGTATTCTTTATATGGACCACTAACTACAATGTTTTATTGCATGTTATGGTTATACGGTATAACATTTTCTAATTTTACTAAATTAAACACGAATTGGGTACTCTCAGAATTATCACAGAATTATGTACAGTGAGGGAACAAAGTATTTGATCCCCTGCTGATTTTGTACGTTTGCCCACTGACAAAAAAATGATCAGTCTATAATTTTAATGGTAGGTGTATTTTAACAGTGAGAGACAGAATAACAAAAAAATCCAGAAAAAAAACGCATTTCAAACAAATTATAAATTGATTTGCATGTTAAGGAGTGAAATAAGTATTTGATCCCCTATCAGTCAGCAAGATTTCTGGCTCCCAGGTGTCTTTTATACAGGTAACGAGCTGAGATTAGGAGCACTCTCTTAAAGGGAGTGCTCCTAATCTCAGCTCGTTACCTGTATAAAAGACACCTGGCCACAGAAGCAAGCAATCAATCAGATTCCAAACTCTCCACCATGGCCAAGACCAAAGAGCTGTCCAAGGATGTCAGGGACAAGATTGTAGACCTACACAAGGCTGGAAAGGGCTACAAGACCATCGCCAAGCAGCTTGGTGAGAAGGTGACAACAGCTGGTGCGATTATTCGCAAATGGAAGAAACACAAAATAACTGTCAGTCTCCCTTGGTCTGGGGCTCCATGCAAGATCTCACCTCGTGGAGTTTCAATGATCATGAGAACGGTGAGGAATCAGCCCAGAACTACACGGGAGGATCTTGTTAATGATCTCAAGGCAGCTGGGACCATAGTCACCAAGAAAACTATTGGTAACACACTACGCCGTGAAGGACTGAAATCCTGCAGTGCCCACAAGGTCCCCCTGCTCAAGAAAGCACATGTACAGGCCCGTCTGAAGTTTGGCAATGAACATCTGAATGATTCAGAGGAGAACTGGGTGAAAGTGTTGTGGTCAGATGAGACCAAAATCGAGCTCTTTGGCATCAACTCAACTCGTCGTGTTTGGAGTAGGAGGAATGTCCCCAAGAACACCATCCCCACCGTCAAACATAGAGGTGGAAACATTATGCTTTGGAGTTGTTTTTCTGCTAAGGGGATAGGACAACTGCACCGCATCAAAGGGACGATGGACGGGGCCATGTACCGTCAAATCTTGGGTGAGAACCTCCTTCCCTCAGCCAGGGCATTGAAAATGGGTCGTGGATGGGTATTCCAGCATGACAATGACCCAAAACACACAGCCAAGGCAACAAAGGAGTGGCTCAGGAAGAAGCACATTAAGGTCCTGAAGTGGCCTAGCCAGTCTCCAGACCTTAATCCCATAGAAAATCTGTGGAGGGAGCTGAAGGTTCGAGTTGCCAAACGTCAGCCTCAAAACCTTAATGACTTGGAGAGGATCTGCAAAGAGGAGTGGGACAAAATCCCTCCTGAGATGTGTGCAAACCTGGAGGCCAACTACAAGAAACGTCTGACCTCTGTGATTGCCAACAAGGGTTTTGCCACCAAGTACTAAGTCGAAGGGGTCAAATACTTATTTCACTCATTAACATGCAAATCAATTTATAACTTTTTTGAAATGTGTTTTTCTGGATTTTTTTGTCTCTCACTGTTAAAATACACCTACCATTAAAATTATAGACTGATCATTTCTTTGTCAGTGGGCAAACGTACAAAATCAGCAGGGGATCAAATACTTTTTTCCCTCACTGTATATGTTTGTCTGTAAAACTAAGGCTCAGACACAATACAAATCTCTGACACCACGCAACAATTGAAAAGTTGTACTGGCGGCAGCTTTACCTTAGGTAGTAAGAAAAACCATAAATCCCCAAACTAACTGTTAAAGTAACTTTTAAAATATGCACACCAATTTCTAAAGTTTTAATGATCTGACCTAAAAAGGAGGAGATGGAAAATGAGATCCAGTGGCGCGATGTTGAATCGAGGCTGATTTGAAATGCTCCAGCCTGAAACGGAATTAATCAGAAGTGTTAATTAAATAAACCTTGAGGGAACTCAGTCAGATGGCAAGGCTAGGTTTGCTCTTTCGCAGCAATGAAATCATTGTTCCCTGTACTATCAGTGTGGGAAATAACACAACAGTGGAGTGTCTACTACATGCGTCTACATTTACAGACCCAACGCATGTGGTACGACCCATGTAGACTTAATTTGGGTGTTATATGTAAAGGCTACGACTCCATCTAATGCCTTGTCTTATACATTATGAAACTACAGGTGTGTTGAGTTCTACTTATGCCAGTGACAGTTAACAATACTCTCTGTTAAAGTCCCATATGTGAAATTAAAGAGGAAATTGTGTTAACTTTAAGCAACTGCATTACTAAACCACCCATAAAACAAACTATAGCTACACATAAACATAAAAAGCATGTCTCTTTTCTTTACTGAATCTGCCTCCCACAGCATTTCTGTCAACAAGCTATCTGTGATCTCTGGGAATTCATGTTTGCTCTCACCGTGTATTATATTAAGGTGGACACAACTGAAGCTTATTTTATGCAACGCATGTTTGTTTTCGAAACCCAGAAGTATTAATAAGCTAGAACACATTGCACAGACTTCCTGGTCTTCTCCGGGCACAAAATCTGCAACTTTGCTGCAGCCGCCTGCTAACAGTACAGATGAGTGCCATCCCATGTCGTCTCAATTTAATTTTTCAATTCATTATTTCCACAGTGCAGAAGGAAGAAGGAAATCGCTTCCGGCTTCAATTGCATCGAATCTCACTCTCTGGCAGATACTTCCTAAATGAAAAGATCACTTAGACGTTTGCTGTGCCTCTGGTCTAGCTGGATCACAATCCAATGATTGTGCCGTGATTGATAAAGAAATCAATCCAGTATCAAATTCATACAGAGAAATAGAGGGCGTGACTGGCTTATTTGACATTTTGACATGCATGGTTCAGGAGAAATATACAATACAATGTTATTTATGTCCACTGAGAAAATCCAGCAGGAAACAAAGCCAGCTAAAACTGTCTAAATATCAAAAGCTGTATCAAAAAACAAATGATAAATACGAACAATGATGTATCAATACTGTATAGCTCAGCTGAGTGCTTGCATCGATGGGGCTCCCATGTAGTTTAGTTTAAGGGCTAACCTAATGCAATATATACTTATTCAGGGAGATTGTCAATTTTTCCATTTGTGTTTTGTTTCCTGTGGGATTCTGTCTAGGTAGATTATGTACAGCAGGATTTTGGCCCTGATATGACATGAATGCCTTTCTATCCATGATGTTTTTTTGTATTATGTTACTTGATATGTGTATATTTTGTGAAAACTATAAGTAGCCCTGGGAAGAGCATCAGCTAATGGATAAATAAAGACACATAATTTTTTGTTTAAACACAAAATGTATTGATTTGACCATTATCATGATTATGATTATTTATAATTATAGACTGATATGTTGGACTGAGGTAATTCATGTCCAGCTGTAAAAAGCTTGGGTAGTATGGTATGTATGGTCATATTGTAAAGTAGCTGAACAAAAAATATAGAATATGATTCAAATTCAACAGAGTTGTACCAAGAAACAACATATACTACAGAGATGTGACAATAAGAACATCACTGTATAGCATATTAAACAAAGGTGCTTGCAATCTGATCTGAACTGTACTGGAATGATCACACAACGCAGTGTAATGAAATGTGCGGAGTTTGTAAAGGTCCCCACATAAGCACAGAACAACCCAGTGGCAAAGGTTAAAACAAGCTAGACATTTTGATCAGTCTACCCTAACATCAACTGGTAAAATAAATAGTTTAAACACTAGATACCCACCAGAGTATACTTAGCATTTGCTCATCTCATTAGCTCAACGTTTTAAATCAAGTTTTATGCAGTTAGGGGCTTTTGTCACATGTAAAAATGTTAACAGTTATACATCACCTACTACCATCTGTGTTCAACACAAACACTGGACCACTGTATATTTACCACAGTGAGGATTACATTACCATAATATTGTCATTTTTTAATATGCAGTATGTTTTTTCTGGGATTTAAGGAACTCAATCCCGTCTAAAATATAGAATTCTAAATGATTATTTTAAGTCAAAAGCTGTGCAGTGCTTTGAAAATGTCTTGATTTTAAGAGTTATGTCAAGAGGAGTACACTCCTGTATTGTAAAGGAAATCCATTTTGAAGTTTTTGGTGTTTTTACAGTGCTTCCCACTCCATGTCTTCAAGACCCATTGTGACTTCATGTTTTCGTTCCAAACAAAATTGAACTTAATGGTGTACTGTGCCATTAATTTAACCATTTTCTTAATTTAGTTTTTTTATGCACTCAGTCCTGAGGAAATACCCTGCTCTAGCTGTCTTGTTGTCAAGACATTGAACAAATACAATTGTCTTCAATTTTGCTTAGTGAACCATTGTTCTTAAATCTGAACACTTGTCAATGAATACTGAAACAGACACAGGTGGTAATTATATTGCATCAAGCGTTCCTGTAGTCACCCTTGTCAATGTGTGGGCAAAACACCTAGTCATTGAAACAGCTTATCTAAATGAGGGGAGTTCTAAAAGCCAGTATTTATTGCAGAATCATCTTAATTTAAATGTGTTTAAATGTGTTATGTTACTTTAAAGGTTCCTATCTAGCAAATACTTAAATTAAAGGTGATCAAGGGCTCAGGTGGAACACAAACCAGGTGGCCAGGATTGGGCAGCACTGGTCCAAGATGCAGTCACCCACCTTCCATGTTGGTTTGGAAACAGAATCTACCCCATCCACAGAGTCACCTTCTGTCTTGTCTTTCCTTTGTCTTGCTGTTGACAGCTGGGGGGTACACAATGTGAAGATATAAATATACAGAGAACAGTGACTGGAAACCCACAGAGACCCAACCACTCTGGATTACAGCTTGTGAAGCTCTGTAAAACTCCCTGTAGGAAGGCACAACAGGGAGCTACCATCAGTATCATTATTAATCCTTTAAGATTTTGTAAAAAAAAAACTGTTGTAGTCTTACAAAGATATTGGTCTTTTTAGACGGTCAGTAAGACGAAATGCTTTACATTAAGGACAACATCAATGAGAGGATTAATAATAATAATAATAATAATAATAATAATAATAATAATAATAATAATAATAACTGTTTGTTTGGAAATTACAGTAATGAAAAAGTAAACCCAACTGCTTTAATGTTCTTAATCCTTGAAATTAAACTTAATTACCACTACAATCAAGATTCTCAAGAGTGGTTATGAAAGACTTGTATTGTCCAGGAACATTTTGTGCAATTCGCATTGATCATTATCCAAATGGAGACATCAACCACACTCTCACTGCGGTCTTTAAAGATGTGTAAATTTGATCATTCAGCCCAATTCAGCACCAGCAAATGTGACTGAGAACAATGCTCACAGGGAAGCTATTTTATAAAGACCGGGTGTCTCTCGGGGTGCGAAACGTAAATTCACTTAATTGAAATATATTTTATATGAATATCCTTTATATGAGCTTCTTGACAACAGACATCAGGTTTAACTGTTACGGTTGCTTACGGATCGCAAGCCATTCTATTTCATTTATTTCTGTAGTGACAAGGACCCATTCTTTCTAAACAGGACAGTGTTTCAGCATGAACTATCAAGGAGGCTGTAACACATTCAGTAACAGGGATATCTGTTTCTAGCCTGCTGTCTCTAAGGACACTTTGCTGTGATCTGTCTCCAGTGCAAGGTTCCTCCAATTCACATTGATGTGAATTGAACTGGGCCCAGTTTGTCTGCGCTAATGATGCACTTCCTGTCTCCCACAGTTCCACACACTGACAACAGCGAAATCTCAGCAAAATCACCGCCCCAGTGTTGTGTTCCACTTAGCACCTGACCCATGAAGGTGTCCGTGTCCATTTTGTTTTTCTTTCTGCAAGCTTTTATGTCATGAGAGCCGTTACATAATCACAGCTCATACCAGATTGAGCCTTATGTATTTGTTGATAATTAATGGTTTGCCTGCAATGTGTGGAGAAAAAATATATAATAAAAGAAGTGTCTCTAGTGTTGGTTTAGTTGCACGGAGTGAGAAATTAGGCAAGTAACGGGATGGTCATTTTTCTGCTTAACCAAAAATCTTTTGACGCAGTTGTTTGTTTGCTTTGTGTTCTTTCACATTAATTAATTATAGTTGTCATTGTTTTTATCCAAGTACAATGTAGAAATCCAAGTTAACATATAGCCCCACAAAACCCCAGATACTATGCAATGGGACAGGGTTTTTAAAATTGACCATAAACTTAATTTAAAATATAATTGTATACATTGAGTGGTACATTTTTTGAAAATCTTGCAATGCAATGCAATCATGCCGTGAAATAAGCAATACATCCGTTCCCCTTTCTATTTTCTTTAACTTATATAAGATCCTAATATCTGCAGCAGAACAATAACTGATTTAACCTTGCATGAAATGTTCAGGGATCAATTTTCACTGAATCATTAATCGATACTAAGGACATATTTGATTAGGGAGATGTCTATGGGAAGCAGTGTTAATTTTGGCAGCTATTTTATATTTAGTTTTAGTTTTACTCTTTTGACTAAAATGCACACATTGCACATAAAATCAGTTTTAGTCACATTTTAGTCATTTCATTTGTTTTAGTTAATATTAGTCAACGAAAACTCCTGTCATTTTAGTCAGTGTAATTTTTTGTCCATGTATTATTTTTATTTTTTTTATTTATGCAAATCACCATTATGCATTATGTCTGACGCCAAATGTTTACATCCATAGTGGATGGATGCAAAACAAACATATTGATTGACTTAATTTGAAATGTATTTGAAATCAAGTCACAAACATCTATTGTAAACTTCATGGTCACAAATTACTGTAATCCACATTATTTTCAATTTGAAGTCTCTCTTGAAAATTTTTGTAATTAGAATAGATTTACAATAACAGTATGGAAGCATATAATGGACTTTATTCAACTGCAAATGTAATCCCACAGTAGCATTTTCATTTTCCATTTATGCACGTGTTATTTAGGTTACAATGCAAATACAATCATCCCATTTGTATTTTTATATTCCACTACGCACATTCGCTGACAATATTAAAATTTCAAAAGGCTTTTGCATTAACATATCATTTCCAAACACGTCCCCCACTGATAAACAAAAGATTGGATGTTTAAAGTGATATAGCATAAGCATATCATTAAACCCTCCTGTAGCCAAGCATGAATTTCACTTCATGCTGTAAGCGCTAAAATTGCCTTATACTTATAAATTAACCAATTAGATCCTAACTTTTACTAATTATAAGACCTAATCCTATATCCAAAAGAACAGGCGTTTAACTTCACACAATCTGTATCAACTTCATATTAAGCACAATACATTAAACCACATCAAGCGCGTTCAATGTTTAGTGATACACACGCTTGGGTACAATCCAGTCCCATTCTGTTGCACAGATTTCCGCGGTTCTGTGCAGATCTGCAGAATCCCACCGATCCCATTGATGAATCAGCACATATCTGAGCAGAACTGCGATAAGCTGCGCTACACAAACACGATGACCAGGTCAACTTATGCATAATTATGATTCGACCATGACCTGCCACCTCAAAAAGCATTGTAATTTATGTCCATTAGTATTGTGTTTATTTTTAATTTCGTCACATTTTAGTCAACTAAGATTAGAAGGCATTTATTTTTAGTTATTTTTAGTTATTTTCCACATTATTTAGTCTAGTTATCGTCATAGTTATCATCACTGAAAATAGGTCGTTGACGAATATTTTTCATCTTAGTTTTCGTTGAAGAAATTAACACTGATGAGAAGTAGGGTGATATGTTAAAATGCGATAAATGTAAAGTAGAATGTTGACAAAAAAGAAACAAGTTAAATAACCGTTTTAAAGCTCATCATGGCAATGGCCAAAATCGCTCAATTTACGATTTATAAAAAAAAAAAAAATTGTCTTAAAATCTTAGGAGTATTGGGTCATAGTCTAAATATAGTTAGGGATCATCCATCCATCCATTTACAATAACTGCTACATCCTATACAGGCAGTGGTTCAGTCGAGGACATATATTCAGGCATATGCTGTATGTCCACGTAATTCGAAGGGAATTTTGTGTATGCCCTCGTATAATTTCCGATATTGAATTATGTCGTCCATCCAACCCCCCAGACACAGGGAGAACATGCAAACCCCACACAGGCAGACACCCAAGGCCAGAAACAAACCTGGGGTCTAAGAAGAACCACTTTGCCACTGCCATTCCAGCTTTTTAAAGTTGGTAACATACAAAGTAAAAGGGCCATTAAAGTCACCACCTCAAAGACTGACTGAACCAGCTGCATATCCAAAGGCAAATCAATTCACTGCAGACCAGTAACATACTTCAGTCTAGTGCTGGGCGGTATGACCAAAAATTTATATCACGGTATTTTTCAAAATTATACCGGTTTCACGGTATATGACGGTATTTTTTAGTTTTTTTCATGCATGACTGGGTGTTAACCACATTTTCTACTGATTGAGAGAGAAAATACAGCAGTAGATTGACTTAGAATGCCCTATTTTACTGTCATGATGATTGAATATTGTAGAAAAATTCCACACTAGTATTAATACAGGTTTGCAAGGCCCCACAACATGATGCTGTTTACAAAGAGGTGGCACTCATGATTCTAATGAAGTGAAGGAATCAGAATGCATGACAGTTGCAGTCAAAATACAGAATCTTTTTATTGTGCAAATTTCGCAAACAACTTAAAAAATCATATTTTGTAAACCAACTGGCAACTACACAACATAAACAATCCCCTTCCCCTATAACTGCAAAGTTTTGACTTCTTTAACAACTGGACAGCATGCAAAGGCAACTTGCATAAATATTTAAACAAATAAATTATAAGTATTAAGCGGGACCATGTCTTTGGCTAGGTGGATAGTGATAGAGTTTGTAATCTCGATCCACTGTTTGCTTTTCTTGTCATAGGCAGTCCCTCTAGCAAACGCGTCTTCAAGTGACATCTGACTCGACTTTTCTTTTGCTTTTCCAGTGTTACCTGCTGATGTGGAGGACGCTGATCTTAGTTTCATGCATTGATTATATTCCAAGACATGTTTGCGGCTAAGGTGGTGGAGCGAATTGCTCGTGTTGCCGCCTCCGGCAACTTTAGCCAACAACATAAATAGTTGTTTGGTCGTTGTCAGATTTTTTAAAACCAAAGAACCTCCAAACAACAGATATGGCTCCTCTTTTTGGCACAAGTTCTTCTGTGTCATCACGTTCTAATTGTTCTACAGCTTCAGTTTCAGAACTTTCAATATCTATCCTATCCATCTTTGCCGTCACGCTTAGTAACACATGCAGCCTGTGCCCTCACCACAGTGCAACATTGAAAAGGGATCCCTCTCAAACAGTGTCGCGCCGTGCCGCGTTCCGAATGTTGTTTAAGCGATATACACCGGTATTATGGTATATTAAAAATTAATATCATAACAAAAATAAACACCGGTATTCGGTATGAACCGGTATACCGCCCAGCACTACTTCAAACCACACTTAATATGTAGTCTGGCAATTCATTTCTTTATATATTGAACAGACTAAGTCCTTTGAGAACCACAAATCACATAAAACGTCCTCTTTAACATCAACAAAGTGCCCAAGTGATCACGAGTTTACCAGTATAACATCAATCAATCTGTGATAAACTGGGCTCTTCAAATAAAGCGCCACAGTGAGTCAAAGGTTAATGAAAGGGCCACTAGCCTGGAGCGTGAAGCTACTGCAGCACTCTGTAATAGCATATTAAATAGCTCTTGGGCCGGATTAAATCAAAACTTTGACCCACCCGCTAATGGCAAACTACAAACCTGTACATCATAGCGGTTACATTTCTGATTAGAAGAAAGTGACATCTTACTGAAAATGAAACTGCAACTGAGTATAGTTCTGTAGTTTTTGATTAGCGGGTTGGTCAAAGTTTTGATTTAGTCCCAGCCCTTACCTCAAAGGGCTTTTGATGTCTCTCTCTCTAACTTAACTTTCTGTTTCACATAAAATGATTGTCTCCGTCACAGCCGCACCAGGAAGACTCTCCAGTCCGGTTCAGAGTTAACCCACCACTGGCTCTTTAGATTCACTGGCCTAAGCAGTCAGCACAGTGGCTCACAAGTTATGTCAAGGTATTGCCATATTAACCACAATAAAATACCCTTTGATCTCTTATTCCTGTAAACAAATTATATAAGGTCAACATTCAGTATTTTTGCACTTTGTTTTGCACTTATGTTGTAAGTCGCCTCTGGATAAGGGTGTCTGCCAAGAAATAGTTAAAAAAAATAAAAAAAAATAATAATAGAAAACCGAACAGTTTAGATTTAAATCATTATTTAACTGGCAAAGCAAGAGGTGATGAAGTTTGATAAAGTAAATCAAAAATTACTAACAAAATACTACAAAAAAAAAAAAAATGTTCTCCACCTTGAGATTCTTCAGGGGGAAACTCCATCTTATAATTGTATATCCTTCTGAGATTATAGATACAGTTACCTTTCTTTTCTCACTCAAAGAAAAATAAAGGATTGGGGATCATTAGCGCTACTGTAACCCAAAACCACCAAAAAGAAGAACAAAAAAAATTCCCTCTCCTCTCACTAATTCTGAAGTTGTGTTTTGAAGCAGCTGTTGCCAAACTACTGCAGGACTTGACCCAGATATCCTATTTTACTAACAACAAAGAGTGAGAGGGGGAAAAAAAAAAAGTATGACAAAAAAAAAAATTCCCACTGCAGTGGCTTCATAGCGCACCAGTGTGCATTTTTTTTGTCAGCAGTTGTTCCTGAATGTGCTTTTAAAAAGTTCTCAATTCATCCAGCACTCGATGTCAGACAGGTGAGGGGTGCTTTAATAATATTCTTCCACTTCTATGCTGTTAATGGCAGGTGCAAACCTCAAGTTTGATTAAAAAAAGCAAGCATATCCATTCCAAGAGATGTTAGTATTTGAACACAGTATTCCAGTCATTTTCTATAGGAATCAGGACAGACAGCTTCAATTACATGGCTGAAGAGATTTCTCCAGGCTTCCACAACTCTCTGTGTAAAGGTTAATGGATATGGTGAATCACTTTGTAGTGAACATATTATATTGCAGGGCTTTTTGAATCAGGTGTTTAATTCCAAATCTTGAATAGGATGGGCATAGTCAACTCCAGGAACCACTTGCCGTAAAACAATAAAACAAGGACTAGGGCAAAGTCACAAATAAAAATTAAGATTAGGTTTGTCTAGGGCTGAATAGAATAGGCACCTCTTAAGAAAGAGAGGTAGAGTTCTGGAACACGATACCTTACCATGTAGTTGAAGGTGACTAGATTTTGTCATGAAATGGGTTTGTGATTTGTGCATTATAACCTAATCAAAACCAAAAGTAGGCCTTGTAATATTTCATAAAGTTCTTCTTCTCTTACCTACATATGTTGTCGTCGTCTCTGGTTTATAATTTCTGAGCAGGAACACAATGTTGGAGCAGACTTGGTGAACACTAAGCCGAAATGTACAACCCACATACACACAGGAACAAACATGGCCGCCAGCCTCTGTCCCGTGAAAAACAGGCACGTACCTCCTGATTGGCTGTCGTAAGCTGTCCCTCCAGTGATGTCACTCTCTCCAGCGCTACCCTCAATCTCTCTCGCACCTGGTATTAGTAGGAACAAAAGTTATTTTACTGACCTTAGACATTAACCTCTTAGACATTAACCTTAAAATATATTTTTAAATGGGTGTAATTATGGTATTGTAAAAGTATAAATATTTCAACCATGTTTGAAAAATGTGTGTTCCATATGAGTCTGCTCATTTGACCTTTAGGAAGCACGCAATCCTTGCTCCTCACCTTCTCGTCCAGAGCCTTGTGGTGCTCAAACAGGGACTTGAGAGCTTTGAGGACCTCTACCTCGCTGGACACGCCCGAGGGCGGGGGGGCCTGCCTCTTCACCACGGTCATCCTGAGGGAGCGTTCGTGTCGAGACACCAGGCACTCCAAATGCTCCAACAGCAGCTGAAATGGACAGAGACATAGGGGCAAAAGATGGGGAAAGACTTAGACCCCTGTCTGACCAATCCAGGTACTTCTACAGAACAACCATGCTTTTCTAGTGCTTGAGTTTCTAAATCATTCAAGCGTCAGTGATCAGGATAGTTAAATCATCTCAAGGGATATAATTTTCCCCCTTGTCATCTAGGAATATGTCAATATGGAATTCCCTGCTCATGTTGTCCATTAAAAAGCAATCAGGAAGCAAGATCTAGCAAACAAATGCCTGCTATAGAAGTAGAAGAGCCATGTTTACTTTTTACAGTGCTTTATGTTTTCTGAATACAAATCCCATTGAGCTCCCTCAATATTACATGTTTTTATGGTAGTTATTCAGAAGCATTCTCAAGTGTACTGATGCATACTGTATATACACTCACCTAAAGGATTATTAGGAACACCATACTAATACTGTGTTTGACCCCCTTTCGCCTTCAGAATTGCCTTAATTCTACGTGGCATTGATTCAACAAGGTGCTGAAAGCATTCTTTAGAAATGTTGGCCCATATTGATAGGATAGCATCTTGCAGTTGATGGAGATTTGTGGGATGCACATCCAGGGCACGAAGCTCCCGTTCCACCACATCCCAAAGATGCTCTATTGGGTTGAGATCTGGTGACTGTGGGGGCCAGTTTAGTACAGTGAACTCATTGTCATGTTCAAGAAACCAATTTGAAATGATTCGACCTTTGTGACATGGTGCATTATCATGCTGGAAGTAGCCATCAGAGGATGGGTACATGGTGGTCATAAAGGGATGGACATGGTCAGAAACAATGCTCAGGTAGGCCATGGCATTTAAACGATGCCCAATTGGCACTAAGGGGCCTAAAGTGTGCCAAGAAAACATCCCCCACACCATTACACCACCACCACCAGCCTGCACAGTGGTAACAAGGCATGATGGATCCATGTTCTCATTCTGTTTACGCCAAATTCTGACTCTACCATCTGAATGTCTCAACAGAAATCGAGGCTCATCAGACCAGGCAACATTTTTCCAGTCTTCAACTGTCCAATTTTGGTGAGCTTGTGCAAATTGTAGCCTCTTTTTCCTATTTGTAGTGGAGATGAGTGGTACCCGGTGGGGTCTTCTGCTGTTGTAGCCCATCTGCCTCAAGGTTGTACGTGTTGTGGCTTCACAAATGCTTTGCTGCATACCTCGGTTGTAACGAGTGGTTATTTCAGTCAAAGTTGCTCTTCTATCAGCTTGAATCAGTCGGCCCATTCTCCTCTGACCTCTAGCATCAACAAGGCATTTTCGCCCACAGGACTGCCGCATACTGGATGTTTTTCCCTTTTCACACCATTCTTTGTAAACCCTAGAAATGGTTGTGCGTGAAAATCCCAGTAACTGAGCAGATTGTGAAATACTCAGACCGGCCCGTCTGGCACCAACAACCATGCCACGCTCAAAATTGCTTAAATCACCTTTCTTTCCCATTCAGACATTCAGTTTGGAGTTCAGGAGATTGTCTTGACCAGGACCACACCCCTAAATGCATTGAAGCAACTGCCATGTGATTGGTTGGTTAGATAATTGCATTAATGAGAAATTGAACAAGTGTTCCTAATAATCCTTTAGGTGAGTGTATAATCAAACAGGAAACAGACAGAACACCACTTTCTGAAAATAACAGTAACAGCTCAAATGTACAAATTGAGCAAAGGAAAGCATATGGAAAAGAGGGATGTATGTTAGTGTTATGGAAATTACATCATTATTTATAAGAGTTTATTTAGTAATAGAAAAAAGTGGTGAGAAACATCCAAGGTCATCCTGTGAGCCTGAAACTCAGATTTTTAGGAGCTCCCAGCCTTAAAATAGAAACGAAAGAATAAGATGTTCATTGTTGATCGATGCTGTTCTTGGCATTCTCAAAAATTATCTGGCTGTTACTCAAAACGCAACATGATGAAAGCTGGTGCAGGAAACTTAATAATATTCAGAACTGCTTGCTGTGCTTTTGACTCCATCAGTATTCTCTCTAGGGGGGCTCTTTTACAAACCAGTACAACAAGACACAAATTAAGGGAAGCTATACCAAAGACAGTAATTACTTATTTTCCCTATGCATTAAGCTAATTATCTGCACACAAATAGCATGTGCTGAATACCTAAATTACATGCAGTGGTATATAGTGCACAGTATGCAGATATATGACACATACAGCAGTGGACTCTTGAGAGTGCTGAAATAGGTGACTAACCAGCAAGTCTGATCAAAGATGGCACAGTGGTATACATATCTGGGCTACCAAGTGGTTTTACTGGTGAAGGCCTCTGCAGTTTGAGGCCTATATTCCAGGGCCACAGTCTCTGCACATTTTATGTCGCCCTGTGGTTTTACTCACTCTAGTGTTGTTCCTCTCGGCTTTCAGCTCAGAGATCTCCTCTTCTTTTTCCAGCAGCTGCTCCCTGCAACCATTCAGCTCCTTCGTTAATGTCGCAAACTCCTGCAGGAAAAAACAAGAGATGTCCTGTTAATCTCAGTGGGATTTAAAACCTTGACAGTGCCCAATCCATAGAGCCTACAGAAGTGTAAAACATGAATCTGTCTCGGCCTTTACCTCTGGAATAAAATACAAAAGATTCTGACCAGTATCTTGAAGAATATAATATCCAAATATCTAACTTGGTCTTAGTATATATACACCGATCAGCCATAACATTATGACCACCTGTCTAATATTGTGTAGGTCCCAAAACAGCCCTGACCCATCGAGGCATGGACTCCACTAGACCTCTGAAGGTGTGCTGTGGTATCTGGCACCAAGACGTTAGCAGCAGATCCTTTAAGTCCTGTAAGTTGTGAGGTGGGGCCTCCATGGATCGGACTTGTTTGTC
Organism: Amia ocellicauda; assembly: GCF_036373705.1. Taxonomy (NCBI): domain Eukaryota; kingdom Metazoa; phylum Chordata; class Actinopteri; order Amiiformes; family Amiidae; genus Amia; species Amia ocellicauda. The sequence goes on from NC_089854.1 coordinate 10,814,074, forward strand.
CAGCACATCCCACAGATGCTCGATTGGATTGAGATCTGGGGAATTTGGAGGCCAAGTCAACACTTTGAACTCGTGACTCATCAGACCAGGCCACCTTCTTCCATTGCTCCGTGGTCGAGTTCTGATGCTCACGTGCCCATTGTAGGTGCTTTCGGCAGTGGACAGGGGATAGCATGGGCACCCTGACTGGTCTGCGGCTACACATCAGAACCAGCATTCACTTTTTCAGCAATTTGAGCTACAGTAGCTCGTCTGTTGGATCGGACCACACAGGCCAGCCTTCGCTCCCCACGTCCTTCCTTGGACCACTTTTGATAGGTACTGACCACTGCAGACCGGGAACACCCCACAAGAGCTGCAGTTTTGCAGATGCTCTGACCCAGTCGTCTAGCCATCACAATTTGGCCCTTGTCAAAGTCGCTCAGATCCATAAAAAAATATATGAAGGGCTTCTTAGTTTGTGCTTAATTTTTTATGTGAATAATAACTACTATTCTAATTAGATTTTGAAAAATGGCTTGACTGTGCCCCCCAGCTTTAAGCCAGTAGGTAGCCCTGTGTGGTGCCACCCTGATCAGGGTCTCTGAACAGACTGGGTGACTCAAGGCACTGGACTCAATTAACACAGCTGTTCAATACAGTCTTTCAGAGAAGCGTTACTCACAGTTCACAGAGTTCTCTAACAAACACGCACTGCAGCGTTGAATAGAAAGGGAGGTGAAAAGGTGAGTTATTTCAGTGGGTGTGAAGGAACCCACATGGTCATAGTCTCCACAGATGAGATTCCTCAAATACTCATTCTGCAAGCAAGACTTTTTTCATACTCATTTACTATGCAAACAATTTTACAGTTGATGGCTGATTGCTTAGTCTTGAAAGTGCTTCCATTCAAGTGTACTTCAAGTGTACTGTTTGAGAGGGAAGCCTTAATGTTAAATGTAACAAATGTAACATGTTAAATGCAAAATAGGTCACTCTGTTATTTTGGTTTATAGAACTTAAATAAACTCTGGAAGCTCATCTATCTGTTTCTAAAAGGATACAGAGAAATCACAAAGAAGAAATTGCACATTACAAAGAATGCTAACTCAGTTCATTCTTCCTTTGTTCTAAGCAGGTAACCTGTGGGATTACAGTGGCTTGGGGACAGGGTTTATGTGCTCGGTGTACATGATGCATGCTAAGCCTTGGCCATTTATCTATCCAAATCTATTCCCAGCAGGAAGACACAGGTGTAATCAGGAATTAATCCCTCTACATTCATCAGTGGGAACGTTTAACCTGTGCCCATAGCACAGAAATGTGAAGATACACTTTCCAAACATCTCGTGTCAACATACACTACTGGTCAAAAGTTTTAGAACACCTAAATTTTTCCAGTTTCCATTGAAATGTATACAGTTTAATGTCTCAATTCAATGTCTGAAATTAAAGCATAGAACAAATAAACAATTGGAGATAAAAAATAAATCATGGAATCATTTTGTTTAACAAAATTTAACCCCTTGACAAACCCCTCTGGTACCCTTAAAAAGGCACCAAATCTGTGTGCTTCTCTTTAATCCCATGTGTACTCTTCACTGTGTTGTGTTGTTTGCCAAGACTCTTAGCATTCTAACGATGTGAAGCATTCTCTGATGTTAAAAGTGAGGTTGTTATACCCCCCCCTGCATTTACGCACCCCCCCTCCGCATTCTGAAATGGGGGGTGGGAGATACTTGGTCTGAGTAGGAATACAAAATCTCAGAAAATATTGACAATAATGACATTCTGGAACCAGATAGTCTACTGATCAAGACAGGACCATCCACGTTTTGGTAGAAGCAACACACACCCGTAAAGAGCTCAAAATGTCAAGATTGAAAACTCTGTTTACAGTGTACTAATACACAATGATTTTACATATCTGGATCTGAACTTCTCTGTGTTTGATAGAAGCATACTGTATTAATCATCAGGTTGTTCTGAACAAAACAAGCCTATTTGCAAAGAAATCCGATCGAAACCGAGTGATCTGTGACCTTCTGAATGAGACGCCCCCCCGGAGCATACTGTGTGTTACCCCCCGGGCTCTGAATGACGGCAGGCGACATGTTTGACTAAATAAAATGGCAGTAAAACTAGCTCATGTGTTGTTATACCTGCATAGGCATCTTCTACCATTTTGAAATCTATTATTTCCAACTACTATTCAATCAGACCAGCACTATGACCCTGTACTCCTTCAGAAGAAATGAGACCAACCATGAGGCCTCCATCCACTGCCAGAGCCATCATTTGTATTTCGCACCGCAAGCCCCGAGTGCCCTTAGCCCAGCTATGAGATGCAATCTGAGGACCTTGTGCAGTTGGATCTGTGAACAATCTGAACCTGCAGGAGCTCGTGTGTGGATAACTGAGGATTGCCCTGCTCCCCACACTGTCCCACTGCTGCCCCCCAAGGGATTCACAGCTGGAATCTGAGATCAGCTTGATCCAGGATGGAAATGTGCTGTATTCAGGGGGCGACTCAAGAGCCTCACTAACAAAACAAAATGTCTGACCCTTTTAACATTTAGGAGGTGGCTATTGCCATGTTACCAGTTCAGGAATCTGGGCAATTGTAATAAACCAAAGCATCCGTTTTATTGATTGATTAATTTATTTTCCAATGGCTCCCTCACATTTGTTCGCATATTAATTGGACCCAACATTATTTACTTGTTAAATATTTATTTTTTAAAAGGATTAATGCACTGCTTACCTCTGATACGTCCTGTCAGTCAGACCCTGACTTGGGGGACTGTGACTGAGGATTGAACCATATGAACAGTTTAAAGGCTGCAGTATTGTCAACCAATATAAACAGGCCAGAGTGCATTAGTGCAACTGACAGACATGACGATTTGACAGAATCAAATCAAACGACAAGGACTTCCTCAGGGGCGGGGGGGAAGGATAAAAAAAAAAACCTGGGATGAAAATGACACGGTTTACTAATTAGACTCAATCTGAATAGTGCTCTCTGTTAAACATTTGCCCCATTAACAATTTTCACAAATAGATGTTTTTATATACCTTTTCACATTTTAAATCATATTCCCTAAATGCACAAGGGGGGGGTAGAAAATAGGTCACTGCTTTTTATTTGATTTTTTATAGGGCAATGCAATAGACAAGGAGGCCAGTTTCCATCCAAGAACAGATGTTGTATCTCACTCTCTCTTTCAAGTCACATTAATCATTGTATATGCCTTAAAACAGTATATTTTTATATGGCTCCCTGTACACTTATGTGCTATCAACATGTGCCTCTGGATGAATCAATTTGAACCCTGTCCCTTTTAAATGCTGAGTACCTTTGAATAGCACGCTAACTATAAATAAAAGTTATAGCCAATGCACACTTTATATCTGTCCTCAGAGAGTTTGTGGAAAGCTCTGTTATTCTGTCAGTCTCTGTGCCTTTCCTCTGAAATGTACGCGAGTGTCAGTGCAACAATATTGCATTATTTGTAAACAACTGATTTCCATAAATCACAGTGTGATCAACAATAAAAAAATAAGACAGCACATAGAAAAATTAGCGTGTGCGCAGAATAATGCAGCATCTCGGAATGAGCTACATACGGGGAGCTATTTCAGTCTCTCCGCTATCAATTCTGCGAAGACATGAAGTCTGTTCGTTTAAATAGCATGATAGATCACACCCTCTTCATCGCCGATGATGGCAGCTTCAATTTGGGACCTGCCGACGGACTCTGGATTAATTCCTCATCAGCACCTTTCCCAGTAGGTGATCCGATACAGAGCTGTCATACAGAATACATATGGATGATAGCAGTAACTCCCAAGACTAGCTGAGTAATCTATGCTAATTCCTGTATTAACTTAAGCTCCCAAAAAGGCCCATTATACAAGCATGCCATGCATATAAATAGTTTTAACATCTTTAGTTAGATAATGGGTTCTAATGATTATTATTTTCTTGGTCTTTTTTCTGTATATTTATGATGAAAGTTGATTTCTCTTCCCCTGAAAGGAAATTTCAGCAGGTCCCTGGGAAGATTGAGACTCTTCTGGGGGAAATTAGTTTCCTTTAAGCTTCTTAAATATGGAGGTCTAAGCTAACCACAGCTCTGTCATGCCTTCAACAGGCGTTCTGTGATCAAAAGGCATATTGATGAGATCAGTAGGCCTGGGACACTGCTACAAAACAAGCAGCATTCACAATGTCCCCAGAAACAGCCTCCCCATCCACAACAAATACTCTGTTTCAATGATCCCGGCATTTCCAGAAAGTGCTAAGGGATTTGCCAGACTTTTAATTCACAGTATTATTTCCTTTTTTAATCAATTGCATCTAGTGATTCAAAATACTAATTAAAAAGTTGTTAAAGCACATTACAGTATCAGCTCCCGATCAAAGCCGCCTGTCAACATTTGAGATGGTGTTCTGTTCAGTTAAGAAAGTCCAATGAAGGAAACAATCTTAAAAAAAAAAAAAAAAAAAAAAAATCATACGTCTACAAATTCATTGCCTTGTACATATTTGGCACATACGCATTATGTTTAATTAACTGATTGTTTGTTCACTTGCGTAAACTGGGAGATATGATCCAAACATCTGCAAAGTGCACTAAAATGTCTGGTATTTGAAGACACCTGCTATATATGGTCTAGATCAGTGGTTGCCACCCCTGTTCCTGGAGAGCTCCAGTCCAGCAGGTCCAATAGGTCACCCTTCAACAGAAACATTGAATTCTGATCATTCAATCTGGAGAGATACTTCTGAACAAAATCATGAAGACCCTAAAGCCCTCAAGGACTGGAGTTGCCTTGCTTTAACAGGTGACTTGACTTAAGACCATTTCATATCACCATAGCTTGGAGATCAAAACCCTCTGAGCAATAATTATATATAATCCAAATACCACAGTGCTGCAAGTTCTAGAACACCTTGTTCTATTGTGCCAGAGTAGACCAGTCTTTTTTTTTTTCTCACTGCTTATTCAATCAGACCCCCTGACGTGAGTTATCTGCATTGCCACTGGCACTATCCGTTGACTGAAGTCACGGCTGATTTAATCATTAGATTACCATAGAAGACATTAGCCACACGAAGAGCAACAGATCCACTGTATTACTGTGTATTAAGAGGGAAAGAAAATTGAAATAGGAGACGGGGGGGGCTACCATTACAAAGCGATTGATACTGGAATGCTGACGATGCATCTTAGCAAAATTTGAATAGAGGCAGAGTGTTTTGGACAGGCATTGCACATGCAGAATCGTACGGGTCTATGATTGCTTCCTAGCATTCGCAGATGCTCAGGATCTTAAGGATGCTGGGACTCTATTTCTTACATAAACCACAACACAACATCTACTGTTTGGCTCCAATGGCAGACAGGATTAAGCGAAAGTGTTCAACAGATTAGAGAAACAGATTAAAGCAGAGTTGACGAGATGGTGGAGACCATATGACAGATTGAAACAGATCTGAACTAGAACCTGAACTGCATGGGTAAAAAAAGGACACAGATAAGACCTATTTCTTGCCTGATATCCGTGTCTTGTTGGTTGCAACAAAAATTGTTCTTTTCATTAAACATATTCATCATGTTCACATACATATTTAATATGAAATGCTTTACTACAAAGAGTAACATCAATCATTACAAATTCAATTTAGCTAAAACAGCAATTCAAAATAATACATTTTACAAATTCCAATTTATACATATTTAATATGAAATGCTTTACTACAAAGAGTAACATCAATCATTACAAATTCAATTTAGCTAAAACAGCAATTCAAAATAATACATTTTACAAATTCCAATTGTAAAATGTATTATTCTGAATTGCTGTTTTAGCTAAATTGAATTTGTAATGATTGATGCCTTGTACTTCACTGTATTTTTGCACTTTGTTTACACTTATGATGTACGTCGCCCTGGATAAGGGCGTCTGCCAAGAAATAAAAATAATAAATAATAATAACTTAAAAATCATGTTTCTCTGTGTATGTTTAGCATATTATATTAAAGTTTTATTTTCTTCTTGTTGCTTGTGGTTGTATAACTGTCCTGTTTTTGCAGAGTAGCGCAACCATCAAATGCATCCTAAGATGGAATGTTTAATAATGCATTTTCAGAGTCGAGAAATGGGCCCAAATGTTTGTAAGCATTACATAAAAGAAGGGGAAAAGTAAATCACTCTAATGGTCTTTCGGGTGATTAACTATGGAGTACAAGAAACGCTGGTTGTGGTTTGACCCAGAGGTCTCAGAGCAGGCAGTGAACTGACCCTTCTGAATGTATTTTTACACCATAGTTTGTCATAGCCAAAGCAGAAGTGACTGTTGTCTTGCAGTGCGGACCCAGAGGGAACAATAACTTCAGGTGAGCAATGCAGCCTTTGGATATCTAGTCTCTGTAAATTACCTGTCTAAAGATCATTTTCAGATTTCCCTCCCACACCCCGAAGGAATTCATTCAGTAAGCACAGTGATGACAAGCTATCATCCAAATACAGATCACAATTTTGCTCTTCTATGACCGTCAAGGCCCTTTCTCAGTTCACTGTCATTCTTAATAAAAGGGATATGTCCTTTTTAACCGTCCCTCTCCAATTTCCCACTGATCTGAACAAGCCAACAATAGCTGTTTAAAGCTATGCTGGTTTGCTCCTTCTTTAAGAATGTTGTCAGTATTTACATGTAAGAAAAACATGTGAGTGTGCGAAAGAAACACACATTTTTAACATTATCAGCAGTAGCAGTTGAGGAAACAGAAGTTATATCTCACCATAGGCTTCACACAGAATATTTGAACTGAAGTCCTAGGAGGACAGAAAAAATGTATAAATTACATTTTATGAACTCAAAAGTCAATGTACAAATAAAGCAGAATGCTAGCATGTGTTTCCACTAAAATCCTATTAAATTATTATTATCAATTATATACCTGGTTATACTTAAAGGCCTCTTACACTTTAGTATCAAAACACTCCCCATAAAAACAGATTTGTATTGTCAAAACCATCTCTGATTCATTGTGTTGTTTGTCTACCCAGGGCAAGCAGTTTAACTATCACATATGATAGCTTTCAATTTAGCTATGAACGTGTTTTGATATCAATGGGCATAAGTCTTAAAACTACCAAATTCTTGCGCAATTTAAGGTGCTGTTAGTTTTCTTTTCTTACATTGTGAAATGTATTCACAATATGTTTGTGCCTCTGTACATGCATTTTTCATATTACCAATACATTTACTCTGAGAGGAGCAAATAAATAGAACTTTTGGAATCAAAGGAAAGCAACAGAAAAAATAGCTCAGCGTCTATTTGAGTCTCCTGGTCGGCAAGACATTAATACATGACCAGGTTGGTTCCTCTGTATTTTTCAGGGAGAGCTGAGTTAAAGACCCCAGGGACTTCTCAGCATTTATTTTCCAAGAACTTGGATTAAGGAATGAGAGCAATATGCCGTAGATTTGCTGGCAGTGCAATCTGAATCATGCAGTTCAACATTCTGCCCCCCACTTCCTCAGCTGTAAAACACATACACGAAATCCAAAATGGAATTGCTATTTTCATTTACAAACAGCATAAAATGGTGTGGAAATATGTTTGATGTTGCAAAACAATCCAGTTTAAATACCACAATGCAGCTTGAAAGGCACATCACGATTATTAATGAGCATTTCAGACTAATGGAAATTTGACAGCTGCTGCCTGACAACAATTCCCCAGGATATTTTCAAAGAAAACCTCCAAATACATAATTAGCCTCCCTTGAAACTTTTAAAAATAAAGACTTATTTACCATATTGTCATACACAACCATATACACTCACCTAAAGGATTATTAGGAACACCTGTTCAATTTCTCATTAATGCAATTATCTAACCAACCAATCACATGGCAGTTGCTTCAATGCATTTAGGGGTGTGGTCCTGGTCAAGACAATCTCCTCAACTCCAAACTGAATGGGAAAAAAAGGTGATTTAAGCAATTTTGAACGTGGCATGGTTGTTGGTGCCAGACGGGCCGGTCTGAGTATTTCACAATCTGCTCAGTTACTGGGATTTTCACGCACAACCATTTCTAGGGTTTACAAAGAATGGTGTGAAAAGGGAAAAACATCCAGTATGCGGCAGTCCTGTGGGCGAAAATGCCTTGTTGATGCTAGAGGTCAGAGGAGAATGGGCCGACTGATTCAAGCTGATAGAAGAGCAACTTTGACTGAAATAACCACTCGTTACAACCGAGGTATGCAGCAAAGCATTTGTGAAGCCACAACACGTACAACCTTGAGGCGGATGGGCTACAACAGCAGAAGACCCCACCGGGTACCACTCATCTCCACTACAAATAGGAAAAAGAGGCTACAATTTGCACAAGCTCACCAAAATTGGACAGTTGAAGACTGGAAAAATGTTGCCTGGTCTGATGAGTCTCGATTTCTGTTGAGACATTCAGATGGTAGAGTCAGAATTTGGCGTAAACAGAATGAGAACATGGATCCATCATGCCTTGTTACCACTGTGCAGGCTGGTGGTGGTGTAATGGTGTGGGGGATGTTTTCTTGGCACACTTTAGGCCCCTTAGTGCCAATTGGGCATCGTTTAAATGCCACGGCCTACCTGAGCATTGTTTCTGACCATGTCCATCCCTTTATGACCACAAATGTACCCATCCTCTGATGGCTACTTCCAGCAGGATAATGCACCATGTCACAAAGGTCGAATCATTTCAAATTGGTTTCTTGAACATGACAATGAGTTCACTGTACTAAACTGGCCCCCACAGTCACCAGATCTCAACCCAATAGAGCATCTTTGGGATGTGGTGGAACGGGAGCTTCGTGCCCTGGATGTGCATCCCACAAATCTCCATCAACTGCAAGATGCTATCCTATCAATATGGGCCAACATTTCTAAAGAATGCTTTCAGCACCTTGTTGAATCAATGCCACGTAGAATTAAGGCAGTTCTGAAGACGAAAGGGGGTCAAACACAGTATTAGTATGGTGTTCCTAATAATCCTTTAGGGGAGTGTATAAGAAGGAAGCTATTGAATGGATCACCAAGAGGTGAAAAAAGACCTAGAAGACAACCACATAAAAAATTAGAAGATTAAATAATAATCTTTGCAGGCGTGCCATGGAAAATAAAATCTTAGTTTGAAGCAAGTCATGATGATGGTGATGATATAAATATATCTCATCACCAACCATGTGGCTAATTAATATGATCACTAAGCAATATGAAAGTATATTGGCAACCGAAAGTAACGACTTGTTACTAGAGGCAACTTAGTGGCCAACACTCTGCAACTCTACTGACAATTTTTTACCATTAAAAATGCCTGATGTCATGTGGCATAAAACTGATGACAAAATAGTTTTTTAAGGCCCTCGTTCCTGTTTATTAGAATTACAGGTTAAGGTTTGAATCCTGTTCCTGTGCTTTCTTGTTACAATTCCAAAATAGGTTGATGTTACGTTGTTTCAATACTGCTATCTAGTTATATTTACAGTAAAACTGTGTGGATATATTGTATATATAACAGTAACACTAATTGACAGCCCCACACATCTGTTTGTTAGTATGCACCATGGTATCAAACACACTCTAATCAAACTCCAAGTAGAAGATTTGCAGGGCTTTTTAAAACATCTTTGGCATAATTTTGACTTATCACTGCTTTGCAATCTAAAAACTGTTATTCCTAGTGCACATCACTAATGCCTTTGTTTAATTTTCTAGTTCTGCATCTCATTTGCCATATTGTTCTTTCTTGTACAGTTCTTTATATTTCTCTGTATTACGTTTTGGGTTTAGTATTGTACTTTTATTGTTCTTCTCACTTCTCACAGTAGTGTACAGTTTCAGCTGAGAACTATCCCCACTGTGCTTTTTATTGCCTTATGGAAATTGTACCAAAGCAGAAAATGATTGGCAGTTCCCTGTCAGAAGATGATGGAAACTGGATTGTTTAAACAGGACATTTAATTTAATTGTATTTTTAAGCGGACAGTTTTGAGAGACACACATTTTTTTATTTAACTGGGACTAGAGATTTCATAATTCAGCGTTCCAAGAAAAGAAGCAATTCGTTTTTGGAGTTGTTCACACACCATGCTGTTTATTTCAATCTCCAAGAAAGACATCCAAGGATACACTTCACACCTGAGTGCATATGCTGCTAGAAGAGAAAACAAAATCTACATTTGCTGTTGAAATGCATTAAAACAGGCTGGGGGACTTGGAGGAGGAACAGCACAATCCCCAACCCTGTCCTGGTTTTGGATAAAGGTTTATTGTTCATTGAAGATTTTTTCTACAAAAGTGGTGTGATTTTAATTTAAGGGTTACAGTGTCAATTTGATCCTGTCCTAATGTCGTTTCTTTATTATGTTATGCAGTTATGACTTTCAGAACTTTCCTTTTCGAAGCCCACGCAAACTCTACTTAATTGTCTTGAACTGTTTGTAACTTATAAAAATGTGACTTTCCCATAATTATGTTGTCATGAACAATCTGGACAGAGGGAGCCCAGTGGGCAGGAGGAACTTTGACAACCAACCTAGAGGTGTCAAGGAACATAATGAATTTATATTTAAAAAGTGAAAATGCTCAATAAAATAATGCATGTGCACGATAGAGTAGCCATTAAAATAATACTTAACAACAGGAAATAAAAAAAACAGTATAAAGAAATAAAACCGGCAATAAACTTGATGGCATTATAGTAGCAGTTACAGTTACAATAAAATGTAATGACTGCAGTTAATATTAATGGCAGTGTCACAGTCTGCACAAGCTTAGGCTGCAATTATTTCCGTCAGGTACAATATAATATTCATAGAACCAAGACATCAAAACAGACTTTTCTTAAGGGTGTTTTCAGTACCAATGTTTTTGTTTCATGTGCTGCCTCTCGCTTCTAAGCATTCTTTCAGGGAAGCTATGTATTAATTAGACCTAATTAGGGACCCCTGAGACCAATGTTCAAAAATCAGCAGCTTTGATAGCTCTTTGCTACGCTACTCTATACTCCATATAGAGTATAGTAGTTTGCGTTTATAATGTGTGCAATCAGTTGTTTGTGTATAGTATATGTTGTGAGTGTACAGTGTATTGTATGTCCTGTGCATGTACTGTGTGTATAGTGTACAGTGTGGGTAGTGTGTATACTGTGTATTGCATACAGTCTGGCCTCTCAGGTGATTTCCATTGTATCACTGTTAATTTGTGGGGAATTCCCTTCGTCGTATCACAGTTTAACACACACAACTCTGTCTCTCTCTCTCTAACACACACAGTGTCTCACTCTCTGTCACTGTCTAACACACAGTGTCTCACTCTCTCTGTCAGTGTCTAACACACACATGCGCCGTGTCTCTGTGTGTCAAGGGCTCAAAGCTGACCAGTTCCTAATCTCACTGCATACTGTGGGTGTATACATTTATTACGGTTTCTGTTTTCTGTGAAGGGCATGGATGATAAAAAAAAATGTGTATACATGCATACAAAAAACACGGGCTATACAATGATACAGAACCACAAAGGGGACACCTGAAACAAAAAAAACTGTTTAGTGTTCCCTCGCAAAATAATGACTATAACTTGTTGGATGCATTTATTGTTTATTTTGGTTGTGTTTCAAATTATTTTGTGCCAACCGAAATGAATGGTAAATAATGCATTGTGTGATTTTGGAGTCACTTTTATTGTAAATAAGAATAGAATTACGAATAATCTTGAATGAATCATCAAAAAAGATGAACAGAAAAGTTACAGAAGCATAAATGTAAGATGGACGACTCAAAGTTTCCCTATTCTGGAGTGGTTTTGTTGACTCAAGAGGACATCTTTTAGAGAGTTTTATTTGATCACCTTAAAGGTGATCATAGCATTTGAGACTACAGTGCTTTCAGACATTTTATTTGTCTATCCGTTTACTTCTCTGTGACAATCTAGTTGTCTTCTCTTTATATTAGCTTCGCTATTTTGCTAGAAGTGCAATAATACAGTATTAACTAGTGACAAACAGAACGTATCTGTATAAACTGTAGAGCACATTCATTCATAAAAACAGTAAACTAATCATTTTATAATTAGGAACAATAAGATCACATAAATTAATGGTTAGCATGTCTTGGGGGTATGATTTTCATTTCTCTTTAACTCTGTAACTTAGCGTCACAAGCTTGATGTAGCCAATGCATGGAATTGGTGGAAGTACTTCTTTAAATTGGCAAAAATCTCTTTTTAATTTATTTTTTCAAGGGAACACAAAATAATTAGCCTTTTCTTTCCCCCCTCAATGGTTTTGTACAATGATATAAGCAAAGAAAAAACAAAACAAAAAAAATCTTCCTTGAAAACTCACAAAAAAAAGAAAAATCACAAAATGAGCAACTGTTCTGCACTGTTCAGAGGAGCAGCCTATTTCCTATCACAGGGTTCTTGTGCTTTTTGAGTTTTATTCTTACAGCAGTGTATCCAATTATTGTAGTCTGTCTGGCTCTGCTAAAAGTGTCTAGGTGGATTGTTATGCAGGATGCAATTTAAGTATTTAAGTGAAAAGTAGCCTCTTGAAAAGAAATCTTGAGGCTGAGTGGGAGGAAGCAATAAGGGGGGAGAAATAATTGTCACACCAACTTTAATAAATGTCTCAATGATTGTTTCCGCTGTACACCTCCCAACCTTATTGGAGGAGTCTCTTCACAAACAGTTTATGGGTGGGAGAGGCTCTTGGACTGACAAGAAATAACAGCCTGGAGTCGAGAAATGTGGACACATTGAAAACAAGTGGATAAACAAGGTTATAACTTGGAATAATTGTTTTATTGTTAGAAGTATTACAAGGTGGATTACTAGGAGATTACTGAATCCTAATGATAATAATAATCCTTTTGAAAACATAATACGATACTATCCTGCGGAATAAGTACACACTCAGCTCTCTTATTACAAAAAGGCACATGCTTAACAATATGGTTTGTAACAAGAGAAGTGTGAAGTTTAATTAAGATGTTAAATTTAGCTGCTGTCAACATCTCCCAATAGAGGAGTCAATTTGAATCAATTTGAGTGCCTTAGAACCGTAAATACCCTACACAGATTAAATTAAGAGGAAAGCACATGTGGCAAAAGCTCGACATGGGTTGCTTCTGAAAAACTGAAACTAGGTACAAATACAAAATGAAGAAAATAATATTAATGATAATCATAAGACTAAGATGTAGTTTCAGCTGGTCAGAAGTGTGCAGTTCATTCAGGTAGGGCTGTTGCTGATTTCACTGCCCACACATGTCTACAGCGGGATCCAGATCATAAAAAGATTGGACTCATTTATGTCCCCCAGCTGTTAAGCTTGTGGGCATCGCAATGTCTTAATCATCCGGGGCTATGACACAGTCTGAGCACTTTCGAGCAGTTGGCACATGCCCAGTGCTGCGACACTGGGCCTGCAGCCCAAATCTCGGAGCAAAGACCAAATTATTCATCTTAACCCACAATGCAGCCGCCCCTTGTTTATCACCGGAGCGCCTGACCACCACGGAACACTATATTTATTTGTTCATTTTTTTCAGAATATGGAGCTCCAAGGTTATTTTAGGGCACCTCAATTAGCCATTATTAGATTGTGGAAGCTAACGTCGAAGTTCCCGAGAGATACAGGAGATTAGGGAATACGCGCATGTGATGGGAATCCAGGTTTTCAACTAAAATTGTATTGTTTGATGGATGGCCACATGTTTTCAGGATCCATATTTTATTGTATTGTATTTTTGGTTCTCTTACTCAGTTTAGGTCATTTTTATAAGTTCTTATAAGTTTGAAGCCATTGTGGTTTCATCTTCGATACATGTGCCATAAAATAATAATAATGATAATATATGATAATAATAATAATTATCATAATATTGTTTTTTTCAAAAGGATAAAAATCCCACAATTGAACATAAAAAAACAGCCCCTGCAGGGGAGAGCTGGCTAAAGATATGAGGAAATCAAAGAGGATAAGGTCTATTACAGGCTGAGGTGGCCATTCATAAACAAGTCCATGCAATGATGCTTTTGGATTTTTGTTAGACATCAAATTAAATTGGTCAACCATCTTGCAGGAGTACTAAGCTGTGCGTGGGGGGTACAACACTTCAATTAATTCATAAAAATAGAATATGTGGTTAATATTTATTCAGTATAAGTCACCAGCTCCATTGAATCAGTGAAGTAATGAAAATCAGTGCAATTGCATAAAAGCCCACTTTTCAGCCTGTAAACTTTACACTTCCAAATATAGGATTCACACTGTCTGATGGACGACATTTGATAACAACTCGATGGTTTAAATCAAAGGGACAACGTAATTGCAATAGATAGTTAATCTGATTTAATCGGCAAATCAATGTCTAAGGGGCTGTTTAGTCAAGTCTACCCACACACTGCAGCACAACACAGGAGATCTTTAAAAGCCCAGACTGATTCAGAGCATTTACACGGAATTAAAATATATCAGGTAAAAATGGCATGTAAACAGCTTTCTGGAAAATATTTTTTCAGCATTCCGCATGCAAGATTTCTAGATGGGACACACCAGACAGTTTACAGCTGTATTCTGAAAAACTAAATATAATCTTTCATATAAACATATTCTGTTCCACAAATGTATTACAGGAGAATATAAGAACTAGAGAAACGTTGAACAATGAGAGGTGGCCACTTGGGTTTCTCTAGTTGATCAACCACAGAAGTTCATCCACCATTTTCTTGATGGAAAGCTGAGTCAACTTGGGCAACTCAGGGCAACTTGTTTCACACTATCGCCAAGCTTTGTGTATAAAAGGCCTACAATTTCAAACCCTACATCTCATTTTGATAATGTACTGCACAGTTCAATCCTTTACCTACATTTCTGCTTAGTCTACTATGTCGAGATGCAGTATATTGTATGAACCTTTGGTTTTTGGTGGAATTATAGAAAAACAGAGAAGTAAAGATTAATTCATGAGTAGGGATTTTAATATTGGAAAAAAGCCAAATAAGAATAGTGATCTAATTACATATAAACATTTTTTTTTTCTCCATAATGCGTTATGCATAATTGCCTCTTACAAGCATAACACAGTTCTACTGGGATGCTGCATGCTGCTCCCAAACCAACTCCAGCTGCCAAAGCAGGAACAAATGCACAGTGACACAACATGACCTACAGTGACCTATAGAATGACATCATTACAACAGTTGAAAGGTCACTAAACGATATTTCTTGTTATTTTTTATAAGTCTTGAGATGTTGTAGTGTAGTTTATCGTGATCTGGAGCTCTTATATAAATGATTAGTGAATCTAAATATTTGGGCCCTGGTGATATGTCACTGAAGATTTGCTTCGATGCCTGAACTCTGGAGGCTTGGTTTCTGTATTTATTGTTTAGGGTAGGAGTTATGAACCTGTTGGAGAAATTAACTTGAAACGGGCAACTCAAACAAATGATTTTGGATACTCTTGTGTTTAATTATCCATTAATTATTGTATTTATCCATGTGTTGCTTATTTACTAAGTCAATGCAACAAATCCAGCAGGTGTAATAAAACAACTGACTTCATTCAGGACCAAATGCAAAAGACTTTAGAAAAAATGCTATTGGTGACACAGAGGTTAGTGACTATCAGTATGTGTGATGTTTTGGAATACAGTGTATTGCCAGCTTGGGTGACACTGTAGTACCAAAATATGTTTATCAATATGATAGCACACCATTGACACAAAGCTGGGACAGTGACAACAAGGATCAAGGTGAATAGAGTTGAAAGTATTCAAAGTATTCAAACCTGCTGGACACTTTTTGGATAATCTGCAATTGAAACCAACTTTTTTCACTGCACTAGACGTTACAGTGCTGCAGGATTGGCACAATATTCTACCAGTTATCTATCAGAAGGAGTTGTATTTTCAATATTTTGGTAGAATGCTGTGGACGTTTAAGGGTTACATACAGAAATAAAAATAAAAACTATTTCTCTAGCACCTTTAGCTAGTGTCCAATCCAGTCAACCACAACTGATTGTGCAATGCAGTACAAACAAACATGATTAAGCTGTGACCACAATTACTGCTTTACAACTGCCTCTGCAATCACATCTGCTACAACAGAAACAGCAGTTCATTAGCAGAATTCCAGCCTGTTCAAATGCATCGTTTGGTGATGCTTAACTTTCAACTATCCATTATACAATCTCCTTGCACTTCTTAATAGACATTAGGACTAGTAAACAATCAACTCTTTGTATATAGCCTTCTTTAGCAATTCCAAGGTAGTAATGGTGACTGCAATGTCAAGATGTAGAGACAAAAAATAAATTGTTATGGAACTGGGTTCATAAAACAGGGTGGTTGAGAGCAATGTTTTGCAGCCATATTGTCAGAATTCCGACGAGCCTTAATGCACAGCATTGTGGGGGGCAGTGGCTGAAACAAGCGCTGGTGAAGTGCGGTGCGGGGGGTGTTGGGGGCAGGTGCTGGCGAAGTGCTGTCCAAGTTCCCGGTTGCGGAAACCAGCATTTAAGGTGCCATAATCAAGTCTTCACCAATTACTTATTAAAACCTGTCAATGTGTAGAGATGAAGTTCCATAAACATATATGAAAATCTTTATTATAAACAGATTACCAAAAAGTGCTCACATGCCTACCCAGAACAATTAAGTGTTGATAAATTAACAAAAATTAATCACGTCCTTTTTTAAAATTTAAATTGTTCTCCATTACAGTAAATAGAAGCGCATTCTCTTCCTTTCTCCTTCCAATTGCCTTCAGAACTGAACAAAAATTGCCAAAGCTTAGCTGTTGCTTAGTACATGTCTCAGATGAAGCATAGGTACTAGTGGTGGGAGGGTATCCCATTGTACTGTAGCTGTAACCTACGTACAAATCACAATTGCAAACCCTGTACCCTATCACATTCTTATTTGTAAGTAATAGAAAGTGGTTTCTGACAATAAAAAAATAGTACGTAATTTGAGACTAGTTGGCCCAAGCTCAGATTAAAGGGGTGTAGACTCTCAATGTTTAAGTTCAAGTTCAAGTTCAAGTTCAAGAAATCTGTATTGTCCCAGCAGGGCAATTTGAAAGCAGCATAAAACGTATCCACAAAACATAAATACATAAATACAATACATAAGTGCATGAATACATGAAACAGGCACTGACAAACTCAAACAAGCATGAAAAAAACAATGCCACCCAATTATGTAATGTTGTCCATTAAAATCTATGTACTTAGATAAATACATTTAAATAGCATTGGGCTTTGGAAGAAGAGGTACCATGTATCGACGACCAGAAGGAAGCAATCTAAAAATCAGACTGGAGTGGATGTAAACATTGAACGCTTTTGTCCAGAATGACAATTGCTTTCCTTATATGAGACTCATAATTGTAATTTCTGACCACTTCCTGCACACTTTTGTTGCCAAATTCGAGAACCAACACATACAAGCAAAAGTTAAAACAGATTCAATAAAATATCTATCTGGTGATGTATTACCCATACTACTGGTCCACACGTGTGCCTGCAGTACTGCTTATGTGAACCCCTGATTATAAACAGAAAAAAAAGCGTTCAATGTTTCAAAATCATTAGGCCCACCTGACAATACCGATTCCCGAATGGACAGATCAGTTTTATTACAAAGCCTGTGGGGAGATCATGCGTTCCCACCATTTATTTTAATATGAATCTAGGTACTACAAATAATCGCTTTGCCAACACCTTGCTTATATCCCATGGGGAGGAAGGAGACTGCAAACACTGGGTTCTGGGTCGTGCAAGTGGTACATGGAGTAGAACTATGGGAACTTACTGCAGCGCTCTTTGGGAGATTAGAGCACGGCTCGTGTCTGTGTTCCCACCGTCTGAGGTTAGATAGACATTCAGTGTAAGTAACGTGATCTCAAAAGCTGCTGTCATCATTCGCTAAATCTGCTTATCAGATGGGATTATGCAGAACGCCAGACCGCACAAGGAAACCATCGCACATCATTTGAAAGGTTGCAAAGATGCTTAGGATACCTACCTACAACAGAGAAGAGCTTTTCATGTAGGACTGGAAATCAAAGAGATTGTAAAGGAAGACTGACAGTATGTGAGAATTACTGTGAGCATGGTAAAACTAAAGCCAATTATTTTGTTTATTATATGCTTTTTTTAGTAAATAGGGTTATTAGTAATATGATTGTGGTTGTTTCTGCACCATCTATAATTTGAGGAAGTTGAAAGATGTTTTGACAGCAAATGTAAAAGCAGCTGGGAAAAATGACACCCTGTTATTCACTTAATTAATAAATAATTGGTAAATAACAAAAGTTCTGCCAATCCACTGCAATAGCTGTGAAAACAAAACAAAAAAACAATCTAAAATGCTAAAATCTGAAAATGTTAAAAGCTGTTTTGAAAGAAGAAGGAATACTCTTTAATGCCTTTAAATGAACACTTCAATACAAGGATGAATAAGTTACTCTCTGTGGTGCATTGCAAACACACTCATTAGCTAAATGTTGCAAAAAAAAATATGGATTCTGGGGTGAAAGAGTCTGTATCTACACAGATAATAAGGAGATTAAGTTAGTGATTTGAATATTGTACTCTGAACTTTTTTGTCTTTATAGAAGCAGGATATTTCCCTGCCAATAAATCCCTGCAAAGTGGAGTTCCCATTCAAGTGCATTTTCCTTTGAAAGGAAATAGCCTTCTATGCATGAATATTATTATACTCCTAGCCAGCAACTTCAAAAACTCCTGATGCTTAAGACGTAGCTTATACCGCGCGTTTGCACAATGCAATATCAAAAAGGCTTAACTTTACTTTCTCATTGAATCATTCACAGTGCTGTACGCTGCAAATATCCTTGCTGAAGCTAGCCAACTGTGAGACAACATCCTGAGCAAATCTGCAGGAAAATGACTGCCTCTATTTATCTTTTTATGAGATACCAGGTGCACAGCGGTGTACAGTGTCTCAGACAGATAAAAGTTACCACTGTATAAACCTATAATATCTAGGTAACATTCAAACACTGTGATCACAAACCAGCACCATCTTTTCACACTTGAAAATACCCAGCTATTACTTTCTGCAGCTTTGAGATTCATCTTTGACTTTGGATTAATCTTTTTATGACGTAACAAGACTCACACAAACATACACAACAGCCTACAACTTCTTGAAGTTTGCAGCCATGAAAAAAGCTTGGAAAAGGTAATGATTTGTTGGGACTGAAAAAAGTTTGTGAAGGCTGAAGCCACCTGTCCTAAATAAATGCTTCTCGTTTTAAGGATAAAAAAAAAAAGATTTGCGTTAAACCCAACAGTCCTAGGGATGAAAAGAAACTTCAGACTGGAATATAGAGTGATGAGCATTACTGGCTTTAATCAAATCTATTGATCCATAAAGGCAAGGTGAGTCAGTGAAACATAATGCATTAAATCCCGCCCCCCCCCCCCCCAAAATAAGACAGTTAGTTGACTCAAGATGTTCAGATGCTGCTAGCCCTACCTGGTACATGTATGTGTTAAAGTGGATCCCATTTTGCAGATGGATTTTCACAGAGGTAGGGTTCATGTCGAAAGAATCATATCCGAGTTCCCAATCAGTAGCGAAAGCACGGGAGGAATAAAGCACTCTCCTCTGCCTCTAAATCCTTGATGGATGACAGTAAGCCACAGAATAAATTAAATTTCTCTGCACCGAGCGCCATCCACCCAGCAAGCGACACAGCACTGAGATACACAGCCTCTCTTTCTCAGAGCGTGGGCTGAACTCCCAGTACAGTTTGCCAGAGACAGGGAAACGGAGCAGATGAGAGAGACAGAGCAGATACAGATACAGAGAGAGAGAGAGAGAGAGAGAGAGAGAGAGAGAGAAGGGGGGGGGAATTCTTTTACTAAGCCTGCAAACAAAACTCAAACAAAACAGTGACACAAGGGGCGGTGGGCTTCTGGGGCAATCATGATGAGAGGGGCGTAACAAGACCACTGTTATATAAGGGTTGGCACCTGTTTAGACTAATATGAGGCCTTACACACAAAACAATCGTACGCCTAAGCAAAGCAAACACTATTATAAAACTCTGCTAAATCTGAGAAATTTGCAATGGGACTTTTGCAACGACCTATGTACCTGTCTTCACTGCAGAGTAATACAATAACCAAGAATCTTCATAACTTCTGAGATGTATAATAAATAAATAAATACAATATTTCAGCCTTGTAGCCTTGCTATGATTGGACGGTGCCTCTCTAGATGGGAGATTTCTCTAACACTAGGGTATTCGTTCTGTTTTTCCAATTTAGTCAAATTACTTTCCTGGCATTAGTGAGGGACAGATAACAATTTTCCCTGCCAGAAATGAGTGTCCTGTGTAAAACCACATATTGATATAGTTTGACTTTTGCATTCCTAGAGAATGAGAGAGGTATTGCATATTTACCTCCCAAGCTCTCCCTGGATGGTGTGAATATTTTAAAAGGGCTATAATTATTTCTTGCCAGAACAGTTTGGCCTAAAAGTGTGTGTGTGTGTGTGGGGGGGGGGGGGGGGGGGGGAGGGGGACAGCCACGCTCTTGGGCTTTTCTTCTTTATTGAAAATTAACAAACAACTTCAACTCAGTTACTGGAGTATCGCATTTTAATGAAGCTTTGATCTACATGGAAGTTTCATCTACTAATGACCATCTTCTTTGATCAACAAATAGTGCCCATGACCTTTTTATATAATCTGTTTAAAGCAATGTTACTCATTTATTAGTTGGTTGAATAAATAAGGTTTCCTAAACTATACTTATCTGTCAATCTCTAGATTTACATGACATGAAGTATTCAGAAAACTTCATCACAATGTCACGTTTCTGTGGCTTACATAACCACCGATAGATAATCCAATCAAAAGTCTGATCAGTTTAACTGAACATTACATTAGTTTCTCAGAAAATGTAGTGTACAGATGCAGTAGTAAGTAGGATGGCACCACAAAAACTGTGCTAATTAATTAACAGGTAGTTTAAGTGCCAAATGCCTCTATTTTGTTCAAACTCAGTTCCCTGTCATATAATCAACTTTGGCAACAAACTCATATTTTCAATGTTGCTCTTGCTTGCATTGCAGTAAAGTAGTTACTTAATAAACAGAATCACTTATATTTCTGTCAACAGTGGCGGTTCTAAACCCTTTCAACTTGGGCGACAATTTTTACGGGGGAGGGGGTGCTGACGGTGTTTGGTCCACGATGTTAGCGGGGGTGGGTGCTGACGGTGTTTGGTCCACGGTGCTAGTTAGGGGGGCCACAGGGGGGCCAAGCTTGCTGTCACGGGGGCACTGGCCCCCCCTCAGAACCGCCACTGCATTTCAAAAGACTGATATAAAATGCATTATGTATCAAATTATTGCACCTTCAAAAATGTAAAGGAAGTGACATTTTCAAGCAGCTTCTTACCTTGCCCCAATTGAGAATCACAGAAAAGGTTGTATTGCTGACCTCATAAACGTTAGCAAAAACAAAATCAACATTATCCCTGAAACCATGGTAATTGAATGTGTTTTGATGTTTATTTGCCTTTCTTGTGCAATTTAATGGTAGATGGAATTTGAGTTGTGCCACTATTGCAGCTTATATAAAAATGCTATTAGTGAGGGGGGGAAATAATTTTAACTGACTTTGTAATACAATCATCTATCTCTTAAAACCCTGAAACTTTCTCTCTCTCTCCCTCTCTCCCTGCAAACCTCAGATTCTCCATAAAAAGCCTGGATGTGTAACATTGTAACTCTTGCGATTTTACTTTCTTTTTCAGCAAAAGCTATGCTGACGCATCAGTCAAACAATAACAGGTGCATGAATTAATGTGTTTGTTGGTGGCGTTTGTTTTGTTTTGGTGCTTTCTTATCTGCATTCTGACCTATTTTAGCACTCTTCCAATATCAAGTTCAGCTCTCTTTTCACCAAGGCAGCTAAGCAACACTTTACTAAAATAGCACAAATTAGCTAATACTCTCTGGCAGTCTCCCCTTCACATCTATCTATAAATAGAGAACAGCTCAAGACTTCACAATACAAATTTAAAACTTGTGATTTCGTAGGTTTATAAAGGGAAACAGGCCAGCTGTATGCATGCCATTGGGTCGCTGAAAGTCAAATAAACATGTTTTCACAGGATCAGAGCAAGTCTACAACAACACAGACTGGCTAAGATAGTAAAGAATGAGATTTAGTATGTTCTTCATCTCATGGGGAAAACATATATAATACCAGGAACTGAAGACAGATGTGGATCTAAGGTAAAGGAGCATTGAGTCCAACAAACCGGAGATCTTTCTTCACACAGAGAGTTGTGAGGGTCTGGAACAAGTCCCTGCCAAGTTGTTGCAGCAGATGCATTGGGGAACCTCCAAGAAATATTGCGTTTTTGGATCATAAAGATATAGGAAACCAAATCAACAAGCTGTATCGAATGATCGCCTCTCATACTTCTCTTGTGTTCTTAAACCTCTTCTGGTGCAAGTGGATTGTACACAGTCGTATCACAGATCTAAATGGCCATGACAGGCACAAGAAGGAGCAATGGGGCTCCAAGCACAATTCACCAAACACATTCTCCTAGTAGAGCAGCAGTACAATTCTTGGATGAACTATACTGCATGCTAGTCATCCGTTCTAATTCTACGGGATCAGCAATAATAATAGTTATCACAATTTAACAATTAACAATGCTGTGTTATGAGTTTTTGCTTGGCTTGTGGAATTAAGACCAACTGCATGCTTCACCACTTGAACCTCCAAAGGCACGACACTAAAAAAGGATTGTGTCTTTGTGCAGTATTGATCTCCTGGTATTATAATTAATCAATTTTCACAGGATAATAGAGAAACAAAATATGGAACCCTTTGATTTAGTTTTTCAAGTGAGAAAAGAAATCTCCAGGGTGAACATTAAACATTAGGCCAACTCGTTCAATAACACTCCACAAAGTGAAAGATTAATTCCGACTAACGTCGCATGTTGCTAAGACAGGCCTCAAACTACTAGTCTCTTTTAACTTTGTTCAAAAGCATTGATGTGTTTTTGAATTAGGGCTGCGCAAAGAAATTACAGACTGATGAGCAGAGCCGCATGGGAGCCGAGCAGAAAACCTACAAGCTGCAGTTGTGTGGCTGATGAGTCTTCTTTAGGAAAAGTTAAGAAGTTGCATCGCAGGCAGGTTAGTCTGTGTTCTCTTATTAATAGACAAGTATTAATACATTATTAATAAGCATTAATCCCCTTAATTTTCACTGCTTCCCTACTTTTAGTACAGTGAGGGAAAAAAGTATTTGATCCCCTGCTGATTTTGTACGTTTGCCTACTGACAAAGAAATGATCAGTCTATAATTTTAATGGTAGGTGTATTTTAACAGTGAGAGACAGAATATCAACAAAAAAATCCAGAAAAACACATTTCAAAAAAGTTATAAATTGATTTGCATGTTAATGAGTGAAATAAGTATTTGATCCCCTATCAATCGGCAATATTTCTGGCTCCCAGGTGTCTTTTATACAGGTAACGAGCTGAGATTAGGAGCACTCTCTCCCTCGGTCTGTGGCTTCATGCAAGATCTCACCTCGTGGAGTTTCAATGATCATGAGAACGGTGAGGAATCAGCCCAGAACTACACGGGAGGATCTTGTTAATGATCTTAAGGTAGCTGGGACCATAGTCATTAAAAGAAAACAATTGGTAACACATTACGCCGTGAAGGACTGAAATCCTGCAGCGCCCGCAAGGCCCCCCTGCTCAAGAAAGCACATGTACAGGCCCGTCTGAAGTTTGCCAATGAACATCTGAATGATTCAGAGGAGAACTGGGTGAAAGTGTTGTGGTCAGATGAGACCAAAATCGAGCTCTTTGGCATCAACTCAACTCACGTGTTTGGAGGAGGAGGAATGACCCCAAGAACACCATCCCCACCGTCAAACACGGAGGTGGAAACATTATGCTTTGGGGGTGTTTTTCTGCTAAGGGGACAGGACAACTGCACTGCATCAAAGGGACGATGGACGGGGCCATGTACCGTCAAATCTTGGGTGAGAACCTCCTTCCCTCAGCCAGGGCATTGCAAATGGGTCGTGGATGGGTATTCCAGCATGACAATGACCCAAAACACACAGCCAAGGCAACAAAGGAGTGGCTCAAGAAGAAGCACATGAAGGTCCTGGAGTGGCCTAGCCAGACCTTAATCCCATAGAAAATCTGTGGAGGGAGCTGAAGGTTCGAGTTGCCAAACGTCAGCCTTGAAACTTTAATGACTTGGAGAGGATCTGCAAAGAGGAGTGGGACAAAATCCCTCCTGAGATGTGTGCAAACCTGGTGGCCAACTACAAGAAATGTCTGACCTCTGTGATTGCCAACAAGGGTTTTGCCACCAAGTACTAAGTTGAAGGGGTCAAATACTTATTTCCCTCATTAACATGCAAATCAATGTATAACTTTTTTGAAATGCGTCTTTCTGGATTTTTTTGTTGTTATTCTGTCTCTCACTGTTAAAATACACCTACCATTAAAATTATAGACTGATCATTTCTTTGTCAGTGGGCAAACGTACAAAATCAGCAGGGGATCAAATACTTTTTTCCCCCACTGTAATTACGCCCAATGCATGTAGCACTGGTCGACCTATTACTGAATATCTGTATGAATTTGAATTAAGTTAAATATACTCAGATTATAACTATTGTACAATGCACTATTTACAATTTTGTAGAATGTTTTGGTAAATGGACATCTGTTCATGGAAAAAATCTATTTAAAACAAACAAGCAAATAATGTTTTTGCATCTATGGGATCTATCTACCACAGTGAAGTTAGTTCAGTATGAGTAAAGTGCGGCCGGTTATTTCTAGAATTTGATCTGCAAATGTGGTCACTGTGACACAAAGGGTCTGAGAAAGAGCGACTAGATCCCTGGAATGAACTCAAATAGAGGAAAAGAATAACGATAGGCAGAGTCACTCCCAAGGCCTACCATGAAACAGGAAGCAGAGGTCATGATTGGAATTTAAGATCAGGTCAATTCAGGACTAAGAGCAGGAGGCATTTCTAGTCTTCCATGAGTCACGGAGGGCTTGAAAACTGGAAGCTAATTATCTTGGTTCCATTAAAGAATGGCTGGGTGGAATTATGGGATGGATTAGCTACTACTAGATGATCCAGTTGATTTCTGACATTCATGTCATGATGGTTCTTCTAGTAATGAAGTGGGGAAGATGCAGGGTGCTCATTGAGATCAGTATTTTGACAGTGCCATTACAGTCCTGTTGGGTTTTGCTTTCTATGCCGCCAGACCTGAACGGTTTGTTTGCACAGGCCTCCAGCCCCCACAGAGAGTGTCACAACTGCTCACTCTTCCTGCAAGAAGCTCTCAAGTGTCTGACTGGGGGCAGCAAATTCCCCGTGTCAGGCCGTTTGTCTTCCATTAAATGGCACGTTCGGCCTCATTACTTTCAAAAACCTGGTTCTTGCCCGTGCCCTCCTGTTTGACAGCCAATTGCAAGTGATGCCATTATAATCCCCTTGATTGTGAGCTTAACGCAGACAACTGTTTCAGTACTGAGCATCCTCTGACATAGCATGATGGGGAAGGCATTGATTTTTACATTGTTGTCTGTCTGCAGTGGTCTAAAGATTGCCTGTTTATCTATTCAGCACTTCCACATGGTAGTAGTTACTGGTGTCAACAAGGCCAAATCCTGCCATGTCTCCCTGCAAAATGATGGCCTGTGTTTCCCAATGTAATACACATTTAAAAAAAAAAAAAAGAAGGCTCTTTGCTTTGACTGTGGTTCACTGTGTCTCATTATCGCAATTAGCAGTTTCTTGTCTTTGTGTTGATTTTAGTCACGAATGTTTGTGAGGAATCCAATGTCTCCTTCTTGTGGAGAAGGAGAAAAAGCAGGAGGAACAGAAAAGCAAAAGAAGGAAGTAGTAGAAGTATGGGGACAAGAAGAAGAAAAAAATATACAATGAGAACCATCTCTTATTTGGTTCATGTATAATGTCAGGTAAAAATAAAAGAGAGAGAGAATTTGCCTGTGACTAAATGGCGTATCTGTGCTAAAATAAATCTCTGCATAATAATTATAATTGAGCAGAGTCCTGCCGCGACACTGGGCAGGTACACACTTTCCAGAAGTGTGTCATCGAACGGACAAACCACGGCACCGTTTTCATGGATGAAGTCATTATTTAGCAGGCACATTTGTTTTTTTTAAATGTCACGGCTCACTAAACCTTTAGGCTTAATCCAAGCAAAACAATTTAATTACAGCTGACGTCCCCTTTCTCTGTGACATTGCAAGGGTTTATTTTATGGAGCGTTTTATCTCTGCTGTTGGTCTATGAAATCATGTAACATTATAGAATAGCTCACTATATTACATCTATCCAATTTTCAAATGTTCAAATCTTTGTCAAGTATTAAAAATCAAAAACGATACCACTATGATTACTATTACTACCACTACTAATGATACTACAAATCATCATCAAAATAATATTTACAATATTACCTTTTTTGAACTATGTAACATTCATGTTGACAGATATCACAAACTATACATACGATTCCATGAACTGAAATGTTGTGCTTGAATTTTTTACTTGTACAGATCCGTAATTTTGCCACACGAAATGTCATACAAATCGGTTTGGGTTTAAATATTGATAAGGTTATAGGCTACATACTCTACGAACATAAGGGTGGAGATCAATAATAACAAACTTTGCAGGGTTTATTCAAAGTAAATCTGTGCTCTACAAGTATAAATGTGACCTACTGAGCCAGCCAGTGAATGCAGAGAAACTCTAATAATTTAAATAGAGATTCAGAGGTCTTCTACAATTGTGTCTTGCAATTTTCAAAAACATGAACAAATTTAGGGTATTATCAACCATCACACAGAATATTCTGGAGAAAAAGATGTGTTGGAAGTATTGGAGTGATTGTGATGATTAAGAGGCTAAGAAGACCATTTGGTCAATCTTGCTGTTTTTGGTTGCTAAATCCATGATTGATCTGTGGAATTCTGTTCAGGATCCAAGGGAATACATTTCAAACATGCATGTGTGGCTCGGCCCAGATTCTCCCAACCTTTAAAAGCACACCCCCGTAGGTCTCTGTGTCCTTGTTTCACTGTTGATCCTGAAGGTATTAGCAGTACCTTTCAGGATTTTTAAATACATATAATCATGTTCCATCGTAGTTTCGTCTGTTGCAGAGATTCTCTCAGTTTAACCTGTCCATTTGTGACATTTCTTTAAGGTCAGGGATTAAGTTGGTCCCTCATCTCTGATTGCCTCATTCCACATCAGCAACATCCTTTTGGCACAGAAGCGAGCACAATTGTACACAATCTTCTAATTGAGCTCTGAGATTTGGAATTACATCCACTGATTCAGATGAAACAGAGACACATGAGTGAAGCTTCATTCCCACTGCGTTTAAAACTTTGGTATTCCACAATTAATTCCTTACGTGGGTTGTGTATTTTGCACAGATGTCACCTCTTATGTATTATACTGTGATGAGGCATTAAACGTATTTGTTTTCACAATCAGAAACCTGCTTCTTTTCATTTCCAAAAGGCACAGCTGTTTTTTTTTTTTTTTTTGTGAAACAGTGCTTAATCATTTGTAATCAAACTGGGGCCCCTTGTGGCAAAAGGGTGTAATTAGTTTTTTGGGGGTGAAAATTGATGAAGGCAATTATTGTAGACACCACAGGCATCAACGGTATTTATGTTTATTGCCTTTACATTTTTTTGTACAGAATAACGTATGATGAAAAAAATATATACATTTTATATGTTATCATAATAAATGGCAATAATATTTTTTAGTTAGAACCTCAATAATAATAATAATAATAATAATAATAATAATAATAATTTTTAACATGCAACACTTCACACATGCTTTTCGTAAAGGATACTGGCACTTGGCCAATTCATCTTAATTTGATGGAATGAGCTCCCCCATACCTTCAGTCTAAGAGATGTAGAACAAATAACTGAGTAATATCAATTTAGCCCTCAGTTAGAAACCCACTCTTCTACAGACTGCCTGCAGCTTCTCATTTTCTGTAGCTGGGAACCAAGTCTCCAATTAAACCAATGATGCTGAAAACTGTGCTTTTCCTCCCTGACAGTTTCTCAGACTCGGGAGTCTCAGACAACAATCCCGTTGCCGCCCTCCAATACAGCGCTAACGGTTTTCAGTAGGAGACACTTTGCAAGGTTGTGTTACACTAGGAAGCATTTCACTGTACAATTTTAGCCGTTCCTCTTTTATGTATGTTGAGTCATGCTGATTACATGTTAGATGTGATGGTATACTCTCACACTGGGATAGGGCGTTTTAAAGATCATGACCTTTGTACAGAGGTTTTATAATGATAGTTGCCCATTGAAACAGCAGTTTCTTAATTGCTGGGCACTGCAGAGCGATGACACTTGGTACACATACAAAATGGGATCTTGGAGAAGCAGGGCAGCTAAGTGTAACCATGATGTCCATGATGGCTCACCTACATGGAGGAACAATGGTCAAAAGTTGCACAAAACTGACCAGTGATCGAAGGACAACAAATAGATCTTGTTTGGCAAGGGTCCCATGGTCCCAAGTACCAAATTACCTATCTAACTTCATTCTCAGCCTATTCCGTCTCCATGCTTGCAGACTGACCTCTTCTTCCATTGGTCTGATCTGCTTCTCCTCAACTCTGTTGCTTTGACCTGTTTAACGTTGGAACAACACTGTGACAACAGTTTCCTATGGTTAAATGTCATTAAATTAAACACACATTTTTAGACTCACAGATACAGTAGTACATTGTTGGATAATGCAACCAAAATCTGCAACACCTTGTGCTGTATATCTACAGAACAGTATTTAAAATGTAATAGTTGATAAACAAGGTTGAAAACAGTTTTGATTAATTATATAACCGCTTGCACAGACTATATAACATAGGTATTTATAACTGATGTTTCAATTAAAAATAAAATTATTTATAGAAACGTAATTAAAATAACATGTATATGACATATTCTGCTAGTAACATCATTAAAAAACACATATATTTCTATATTATTGTTATAATGTTGCGCCTGACAAAATCAAATCAACGTTGTATTTGATGTTATGTCTGCCACAACCAAACAACAACCTTACAGCACCATTCTGAAATGCAGTGACAACGTTGTGTGTTAGCTGGGATTTGACAGGCACTGATGTCTCATCTAAGGTCTCTGATGTCTCTTCTCCTACAGCACAGTTTTCTGTGAAATTTCTGGTCAAAATGGACAAGTTTAGCCCTCTGGACCTACAACATCATCTCCGACTTCAACCCAATTCATCATTACATGTCTTCCATCCATTGTTCTGACTAGGCCCAGCCTTTCTTAGTATTTGAGATGAAGTTTGAAATGTGATATAGCCACTGGTTTTATGTTTATAGCATTGGCTGCATCAACTCCAGGATGCTTCGGCCCCATACTGTGGTATAAAACCTTGTGAATTTCAGTGCTTTAAATGTGCTGTCTTGCCAATTAAAACCTGTACTTGGTTCTGGTTTTATCAATGCCTGGAAATGCTTCTAGGTAGGGTTTACTGTTTTAATACGTCACAAATACTAAGAGAGGAAAAAGGTTAAGTCACGGGAAATTAAATGTACGTCGTGTGTATTTAAGCTCAGCAGCACGCTAAAGAAAGGTCTGTTTATTATTTATTTATTATGGGAAGGGATTGCTTTGATGGGGGGAAAGCTAGCAAGAAAATAAAACGGAAACAATACACTCCACGATGAACCAAATGTAACATTATGCAATGTCTGTGTCCACTACTGTAAGTATTCTCCTGGTTAATGAATTGAAAAGGGGCATTGTGTGTATGAGATGGTTCTGCTGCAGCCCTGTCTAAGCGTGTCTCTGCTAAGCCCATCATGCACATAAGGTTGACTGCAGTTAACTCTTCGTGGCCCGGGGGCGCGGAAAAGCACTGAGGGGATGGTTTGTGGGTGCAAGATGGGTTGTGTAAGGGTTTCTTTAAGTAACTGGAGGGCAGCGGATTCCCAAGTTCAGTTCATTGATTTATGCTAATGTGGACCATAGCCAGCAGGAAGGCAAAATGGTCTGTGCAGAATAAAAGCAAATGTCACGGGCTATTAATAAAGCTTCTTCTTGGAAAAGGCAAAAAACGCCAGTGTCAGTGCTCGTATCTGTGCAAGAGATGGGCGATATCCAGTAACGAGACGAACAGAAACAGGGATAAGTCATTGCTACATATGGAAGACTACAAGCCAATAGAGAATATGCATACTGCACTGAACACTGTTTGCCTTCTCTCTTGAATCCTGTTCTACACACAAGCCTTCATATTGTGCCATTTTGTGTTGCTGGTCTGTCCCACCATTGGGATTCAACAGGATCTTGACCCATTTCCTCACATTTGATTCTGCAACATGTTTAACTCTAGCTGAGAATGAAAAATGTGGAGGTGCGGCCTCATCTAATACCTGACATATAAGATGGCATTGTGCGTAGTGAGCATTATACACTCACCTAAAGGATTATTAGGAACACCTGTTCAATTTCTCATTAATGCAATTATCTAACCAACCAATCACATGGCAGTTGCTTCAATGCATTTAGGGGTGTGGTCCTGGTCAAGACAATCTCCTGAACTCCAAACTGAATGTCTGAATGGGAAAGAAAGGTGATTTAAGCAATTTTGAGCGTGGCATGGTTGTTGGTGCCAGACGGGCCGGTCTGAGTATTTCACAATCTGCTCAGTTACTGGGATTTTCACGCA
This sequence comes from Amia ocellicauda, assembly GCF_036373705.1. Lineage (NCBI taxonomy): Eukaryota > Metazoa > Chordata > Actinopteri > Amiiformes > Amiidae > Amia > Amia ocellicauda. Next base: position 10,844,977 of record NC_089854.1, read on the forward strand.
CAACCATTTCTAGGGTTTACAAAGAATGGTGTGAAAAGGGAAAAACATCCAGTATGCGGCAGTCCTGTGGGCGAAAATGCCTTGTTGATGCTAGAGGTCAGAGGAGAATGGGCCGACTGATTCAAGCTGATAGAAGAGCAACTTTGACTGAAATAACCACTCGTTACAACCGAGGTATGCAGCAAAGCATTTGTGAAGCCACAACACGTACAACCTTGAGGCGGATGGGCTACAACAGCAGAAGACCCCACCGGGTACCACTCATCTCCACTACAAATAGGAAAAAGAGGCTACAATTTGCACAAGCTCACCAAAATTGGACAGTTGAAGACTGGAAAAATGTTGCCTGGTCTGATGAGTCTCGATTTCTGTTGAGACATTCAGAGTACAGTCAGAATTTGGCGTAAACAGAATGAGAACATGGATCCATCATGCCTTGTTACCACTGTGCAGGCTGGTGGTGGTGGTGGTGTAATGGTGTGGGGGATGTTTTCTTGGCACACTTTAGGCCCCTTAGTGCCAATTGGGCATCGTTTAAATGCCACGGCCTACCTGAGCATTGTTTCTGACCATGTCCATCCCTTTATGACCACCATGTACCCATCCTCTGATGGCTACTTCCAGCAGGATAATGCACCATGTCACAAAGGTCGAATCATTTCAAATTGGTTTCTTGAACATGACAATGAGTTCACTGTACTAAACTGGCCCCCACAGTCACCAGATCTCAACCCAATAGAGCATCTTTGGGATGTGGTGGAACGGGAGCTTCGTGCCCTGGATGTGCATCCCACAAATCTCCATCAACTGCAAGATGCTATCCTATCAATATGGGCCAACATTTCTAAAGAATGCTTTCAGCACCTTGTTGAATCAATGCCACGTAGAATTAAGGCAGTTCTGAAGGCGAAAGGGGGTCAAACACAGTATTAGTATGGTGTTCCTAATAATCCTTTAGGTGAGTGTACACAGGTCTATATTAGGGTGCTTATGATGATGTTAGTTGGCTTTTTCAAACCAGATCATGAAAAGTGAGCCCCATGGAAAGATGAAACTTGATACACAAACACATGGGGCCATCACTAAAGCTGCATGGTGTGACTGTCATTCATGTCCATATTGGCTTGCATTCAGGGAAGGATATGGTACAGAACAGATTAAGCTGTTTAGAGTTCAAGGGTATAATTCAATGTTGGATGGAGCTCCGGCTGTGCTTTCGGTTTCATTTTCGGTTCACAAATAGAGCATTTAAAAATAATATATTATATTAAAAATAATATAGTGCTATATATTATCTGATTGCTTGCGGTGTTGTTTTTTTGTCCACAGGTCTTTGTTTTTTCCACAGCAGGACTGCTAGCAGCCTGGCTGCCCGGCCTGAGCCTCGGTCTGTCATAAGAGATCTCGCCCACGTGAGGTGCTCCTCCGCCGGCTTGTGCCCGGACTACACTACAGCCCGCGGCTGCGGCTGTAGGGGATCTCACTCTCTCAGCTTGCTGGAATTGAGCTCTGCTGCACTCCACCATCCTGAAACCCAGGCACACACAGTGTGGTTAAGCCTACGGGCCTACGTGGCACTTGTATCCGACACCTGGTGTTTGGAATATACAGTGTTCTGTTCGGCAACAGCAAGGTTGGTGTTGCACTGCCCCCATGTCCATAAATGTTGCTGGGCAGAGACACACTTACAGCGGTGAGCCCGCAGGACGCTCCACTTGTCGCGGAGGCATTTCAGTTGTTGTGTGTCCCATGGTGCAAACACTGACCGGCGCCCCCGTTGCATGTTTGCCTGGTCACAGGCGTGTACGCTCGGCGATGAGCTCCTCTCGCCTTCGCCATTGCGGCACTTGCGGTCGACGCACTTTTCCCGCCTGGAGTGGTGAGGTCCTCTGCCATGTCTGTTTGGGCACCAACAGTGGGCGAAAATTGGCCACGACTTCCGCTACGGCACCCGGCGACCTCCCACTCTGGCGAGTGATGGTAGGGGTTCGGTGGCTCTGGACCTCCGCCTCTCCCTGACCCCCTCTATCTCCTCCTCCAGACACGCAGCTTTGGAGACAGCCGCGCCTCCCGCGCCCACTTCTCCACCTGCGTTCTGCTTCCCCCTCGGCAGCCGTGTCCCCCCTGCCTGACGTGCCCGCGGTGCATGCCGCTACAGCCACTATGGCCTCACATGCCCCCACGCAAGCACACGAGCGACAGGGAACAGTGGTGGAGCGACGCCCACGGTCCCCCTCCCCTTCTTCTGAGTCGTCACTAGCCCCCTCTCCACCGGCCCATGTGCCACTGGACTCTGAGGGGAACTTCTCTGCCCTGTCCATTGACAAGGGCAGCAGACAGGTAATTTTTTGAGGAGGACCGCTTATTACTCAGCCCGCACGTGAGCTTGAAGTCCGAGGCGGAGCTCATGGAGAGGGAACCGGCGTCGCCCCCCCCCCACTCCATTGAGCAACAACAATCCCCCTGCTCCTGTAAGTCAGGACTGGGAGTTTTGGGTCGGGATCCAGACGGCCATGGACTGGTTGTAGATCCCATGGCCCTCTGACCCCACCCCCCCCACGCTCCAGGTTCAATATGGATCACCGGCCACAGTAGCCCACAAGGGCCCTCCTGCTGCTGCCGGACCTCCTGGACGACCTGAGAGGCACCTGGGACCGTCCGGCAATGGCCCCCACCCAGGCTCGGCCGGGGGAAACCTATGCCAGAACTCAGGGTGCAACTGAAGTGGGCCTGGTGGACTTCCACCCAAGTGAACTCCACCATCGCCACGCTGGTCTCCTAAATCCCACTGTCCACAGAGTCACATGACTTGGCCTGTCCTGACAGGCAATGTTGTGTGACGGAGAGCCTGCTCCGGAGAGCCTATGAGGCTGGAGCCCAAGCGACTCGCCTGCGTAACACCCCCCGGAGGCCCCGGACCCAGCCACTGCATCACAGGCCCCGCCCCCTATCAGAGAGATAGCGGTGGCGGCCGACTTGCTCGTCAATGTGATGAGTCATGGTGCAAGGGCAATAGGATGCTCCTTGGCAGCCATTGTGGCAGAGCACTGCCAGCTCTGGCTGTCACAGGCAACACTTAGATGGGCCCATATCGCCGGGCTTTACTTTCGCCCCCTCTATGGAGGAGATGCTGACATACATTCCCCAAGAGAGGGAACATGCTATGCAGTGAGGGACCTGTTGCAGTGTGTGGCACTTTGCTTCGAAATCGCCACTTTCCTGGAGAAGCGAGCAATTTGCGAAGTGCCCCCACTGGGGCAGCACGTGGCATTCTAATCCCTATATTGCCTAGTACCCAAGGAAATTGGCAGTTTCCGCACCATCTTGGATTGGAGACCCCTGAACTGCCGCCTCAGGGTGTTGCGCTTCAGCACGCTCAACCTGTGCACCATGTCCCAGGCCATCAAGCCTGGCGACTGGTTCGTTACAGTGGATCTGAAAGTCGCTTGCCAGAGGCTGCTGGGCCTCCTATCTGCAGCATCACAGAACCTCCCTATTGGCTCCTCGGACTGTGTCATTTTGTTCCAGTCCTACGGGACAGACATGTGCTGGTTCGAACAGACAACACAGCAGTGGTTGCCTATATCAACAGGCAAGGAGGTCTTTGGTCACGCAGACAGAACTGTCGAGCATGCCGTCTGCTTTTGTGGGCACAGCTACACTCCGCTCCACAATTCACTTCCCCGCCCTATCCAACACGGCAGCGGACCTCCTCTCTTGGGGAGGCCCCCTGGTTTCGGAATCGCGCCTCCACATGCTGGTGATACAAAAACTGTGGAGCCGGTTTGGCAGAGCGGAAGTGGATCTCTTTGCTTCAGCAGAGTCCACCCACTGCCCAATATGGTTCTCCGTCCTAGACCGCTGAGGAACCCTAGTGATTGACGGGCTAACCCAAGCATTGTCGCGCTGTCTCCTTTACATGTTCCCACCATTTCCCCTTCTCCCGCTGGTCCTGGAGAAGGTCAGGAGAAAACAAGTGACAAGTTCTGCTGATTTGGCCTCGAAGATTCTGGTTTGCAGATCTGATCGCACCCCTCAACGTAGAGCCTTGGTAACTCGGAGAGCGGACTTGTTGTCCCAGGTGCAGGGTATGCTTTGGCAGCAGGCCTCCTCTAGCTTTGGGCCTGGCCCCTGAGTGGGAGCATTTGATTGCCTGGGGTCTGTCAGACGCGGTAGTAGCCACTATTCAGTCGGTGAGAGCTCCCTCTACGAGGTTGCAGTATTCCCACTGCTGGCAGACGTTTAGCACCTGGTGCCAAGACGGCAGGCAAACCCCAATTAATTGTCCCATTAGGGTCATATTACAATTTTTACAAGAGCTGTTGGACCAGTCCCCGTCCACGCTCAAAGTGTATCTGGCGGCCATCTCCATATGTCATGTCCAGATTGATGGCGAGCTCCCTGGGTCTCATATCCTGGCTGCACAGTTTCTGAAGGGAGCTCGATGGCTGCGGCCTCCTCGCACCCGTTCACTGCCCACATGGCAACTTGATGTAGTGCTGGACACACTTTCCCAAGCCCCATTTAAGCCACTGAACTCAGCTGAGCTGAAGCTAGTGTCACTTAAGACTGCGTTTTTCCTGGCAATCACCTCTGCAAAACGTGTGAGTGAGTTACAGGCCCTGTCCGTACACCCATCGTGTGTCCGTTTTGCGGGAGATGGCTCCAGGGTCACGCTACGGCCTATCCCTGCGTTCTTCCCGAAAGTGCTGTCTCAATTTCATGTCAACAGGCCTATTGAGTTGATGGCTTTTCATCCTCCTCCCTTCGCTTCGGAGAAGGTGCTATTTGGAAGGCACTAAGGACGTTAGGCGCTCTGATCAACTGTTTGTGTCTTATGGAGTGCGGACATTCAAAGCAGCGCATTTCGCATTGGATTGTGGACACTATTACCATGGCCTACGAGTCCACTGGGATCCCGGTGCCTGAACACCTGGTGGTGTATGGTTTGATTGTCATGGTACAGCCTGCTGTTGTCCTGCATTAGCTGCGCTAATAGGTGACTACTGCTCCCGTGTCATGTGGTGGTGCATGATCTGCTTCCTGCACCCAGCGATGTGTATAGTTGTTATGACAGCACAGTGGAGCTGGCCACTCTCTACCACTCCGTGATTTCTCCTGTGCTGTGTGGAGGCAGCATGAATCCTGGGTTTGAATCCCGGGTGGGGCAATGCTGTTGTACCCTTGAGCAAGATACTTCACTTAGATTACCCAGCTGTATAAATGGGTACAAATGTAAGTCACCCTGGATAAGAGCATCTGCTAAATGACAAATAATGTAATGAATGTTCCTGCTGCCACGCTGTATATACTGTTATGTCCAGCTGTGGCTACTCAGTTGACTATTACTAACACTGTTATTCAGTGGTCTGTAGAAGCCAATGGCAGCTTTGATAGAATTATGTTTTCGATCGGGTTCCTACGGAAGTGCACAGAAACCCCTCTCAATTGGGCAGTTCTTCCTTTATCAGATAACCGGGGTTGCATTCGCAACCTAACGTTTTCACAAAACAGGAAGTCAAAGAGAGTAAATAACTTTATAAGCCTGTATTGAGAAAGGATGGATGTCTCTCTCTATATACAGATATATATATATATATATATATATATCCAAAGAAACAATCAAAACATAAGACCTGAGCTACTGCAAGATCTTTTCTGATGCAGTATTTATAACTTTCCATTTAGTGTGGGAATGTCAGTGAATTTCCACTTGATGAGAGAAATCGAAGGTAAACTATCAAATGTAATAATTAATTTAGTCAGTTTATAAATATAGAAGCAATTAGGTAGGTACTGCTCAAATTAACTCAAAGTTGTGAGTGACATTGTGCGTCATCTTGACTCATCAAACACTTGCAGTAAAAGTGACTTGAATCCCGTACTTCAAATATCAGAAGTGAGCAAAATGATTCATCTCGGGGTTCGAAATTAAAACACCAAATGAAATAAGCTGAAAGATTGCAGCATTATCCCCCAGGGTGTGTTAAAATACACAGCACAAAAGCAAACATGCAACCTGACACCAATTGAGAGTCCCTCTGGTGAAGGAAGGCCCAGGAGTGGGCAGAGAGTGCTAGGGGAGAGTTTGTGGAGTTATGAGAGGAAGCTTCGGTGGCGCCTGCCGATGTGGGGTCTGACTGCAGCCAGTGGCCATCCCTCATCTTTTCATGAGACCTGCATTCACGTTGGCTAAAAATAAACAGTATAAAGAAGCAAAGAATCAAACCCCCTTCCCTGCACACCCTCTCTTGGAAATGCTTGCAGCAGCTGCTTAGAGACTGAGCGAGTGATCTCAGTGGTCACTTCCTCTATTTACTCTAATAGTGTCACCATGCAAGTGATATCCGAACGTGAATGTAAACAGCCAGCCTTCTACAGCCACACAAATCATATTAGCTAAAGGACATACATTCCTTCACAACAGACTGCAATCATTCACAACTGGCTACTATCATTCAGCATTGAATGCCTTCACACCAGGATGTATTAATCAAGGAGATTTATTTCATTAACTGGTTGCCAGTGTAACAGGACTGGTGTCATAGGTTTAGAGTGTGGGAAGTGAGGTAAGACTTTTTGCTGCTGGGTTATACATCTAACAGACAATCATGAGACACTGAAAAAAGTATTTCCAAAGTAGTAGACGTACAACATGAATACTGGTAGTAGACATCTGGAAAACAGAACTTAAAAAATATCAATAGACATGGATTGATAATATAGATAGATAGATAGATAGTGTTCATAAACATCCTTGAAATGTGACCTTGTATGTTGTTTTCCAATAATATCACTTCACCCATCTTGTTTTGCAGTATTTTAAATGGTAGTATTGAGCTGCTGCCATCTGGGTGCTAACACATTCCGGAAAGCCACATCTCAGGAAACGAATCAAGCCAGTGTTGTGTTGGCACCGGTACTGTAGCAGCCAGCATGCAAACGCCACCGCGACAGGAGAGATCCCGAAACCTCATGAGTCATCCACAAACGTGGAGCTGCAGCAAAACGGTGAGCTAGAGAAGAGAGCTTTACTCAGGCTCAGGGATTCAGAGAAAGAGCCAGGTATACTGGAGCTGGGCTTAACAATTCCTGAAAGGCCTGGTTCTGTTTGCTTTCTTCTTCACTGTACAGTGTACAATTATTAGGCCTTTGGAAAACCTCAGAAACTTCCCACTGTAATAACACGCAAGCATGCTCGCAAGCACATATATTTTCTTATATTTATTCACATGTTTTCCAGTGCAGGTAAGGGGAAAGATTACAAAGGTTTTTCTTTTTTCCTTTACTATTCAAAATGGAAGGTCAGTGAAGCTCAATATGCAAACAAAGGTTTCCCAAATGCAAAATAACCCACGCACCACACATAAGGATTCCAGCAGAGCTTCAATCATGTCCTACAAAAGTGTTGCTTTATTTTAAGGCCAACCTTGTTTTGACTATCTATCAGTTGTTAACTAGTATGATTGTTGTAGCAGTTTTCATGCTGTACTCTCATTGATATTCTAACTAACTCCTCTTGAAAGTGACTAGACATTTGAATAGCCCAACAAGACAGTCACATACACTCACATAAACACAAAGTGTACTTGAAATCGATATAATTCATCTCACTATTTTCCCAACAAAGCCAGTGAAAGATGCCTGTGATTAGCCTGCCTTCTACCGTATTTAGAGTTGAGTCTGATCAATTTCATGTTGTCATTTTTGTCAATTTATCTTCAACCTGATTTGGAAGTCAAAAACAAATGCAGGTTACACCATTTAATAAATAAAGACATCAATAAAAGGCTTGTTGTTTTTTCTGGCCCCCCCGCTGATCCCAGAAAGCATACCATGCTGAAGCCGTTGCTCTCTGCAGCTACAGTAAAGACATTCAGCCAGCATGATTTAAGTGTGATATTTACAGCAGCTGCATTCTTCTCTGGTGCAGGGCTTATTGAGTGTAATGCAGGGCGTCAGCTGGAACTAGCAAGTGAGGAGCAACCTTTCACAATGTGCCTGGGACAGCAACCCGCTAGCCCCTCACACGTTTCAGAGCCCAGGGTCTGGAAAGCCACCCAGTGCAGTGTGGCTGCGGCTGGCCTTGGCAGGGAAGGCGGCCTGGCCCAGACGTGACCGGGTGCCAGGCTCTCATGATCCTTGCCCTGAAACACAACGCCTGAAGAAGGAGGCCTGAGCCAAGCCCGTTTAAGCTTCGTAAAGGGACAACTGCGGATTCGCGTTACAGAGGATCAGTAACTATATGCTGACAGGCAGATGGGTAGATAGGGAGAATGTATATATATATCTGTATGTGTCTATAAGTCTATAGATAAACAGATGTGAAATATTTTCCTTTTTTCCCTGGTGTGTCAATTAAAAATGAAGGTGGGTAAATCACTAGGCAGATAGTTGGGCAAATTGATAGACAGGTAGGTAGATAGACATGTTGGTAGGGTGCTGATACAATCGAATTATACCATGGTTATTACACAGTAATATACAGTATTAATTATCAAGGTCCTTTTTAAAGGGAGATGTAGATCCTTAGAAAAAAAACTGGTTGCAAGTATATATTTAGGGAAAGACAGTAGGAGTAGGATGTGACAATGCTTTCACAATCAAATAACAGCTTGGACGGCCATAAAAGCTAGCACAACTTAAATAAAATAATAATGCCTAAAAACATCTGTTAGCTGATTATACCGAGTATGTTCGAGGGTGGTGCAGATTTCCTAATGTGTCATACGAGACAGTAACTGTCTGTAATTAGTGCCTTATCTTTCCTGGGGATCGTTATAAAAAGTACAGGGGTTGTTTTCCTTAATCAGTGGCTTGTCTGAGGCTGTTTTGCAGAAATACAGGCCGTATAATACTGATCAAACCAGCGTACATGATTAAATGTCTTAGGCATCCAATCCAAAATGATTGGCACAGTTTGGACAATATCGCAACACATAACTGAGGTCAAGCAAATGCTCCAGTTAACAAGAAAAGAAAAATCTCTCTAAAAAACTGGAATGATATTGTGTTGGATATGCCATCAGATTCGAACATTTCCACACTATTGAGAGTCTAGAGTTTGTAAAACAGTAACAGACGGACCTATCACACTGTAAGAACATGCTCAGAAATGTTGAGGGATAAGTTTTTAAAGGAGTATTGTATTAGCTGATGTCTTCTCTCTTGTGTGAGTTCTGAATTGTGATGCTCAGACTATTGAATCAGAAATGCTATTGCAATTGGTTTTGATTAAACAATTGTTTTGGAATATGATCCATCATTGATATTATTTCTGAGAAAACAAATCCAAAGCTTCAAGAATAGCTAGTATTCACATTACAAACAATAAAAACTGGAGTGAGAAAATGCTTTGAGAAGCTGTGCTTTTGGAATATCGCCTGTTCATAATATCCTGTCTCATCCCACACAATGGCAAGCATAATCTATTTCCAAATGAATGCCTAAATATAGCCTAGATCTCAGCATTGCAAATACCCCAACAGGTTCTGAAAAGAAGTCATAAAAATCAATTAAATGTATGCCAAAACAGATTGACAAAAAAAATGCTTGTACTGATGCCAGCTGAAGAACATTATTATTTGACAATTTAGGCCTATTCCCCATATCCAAAATGTAAGTGATACACATATATACGTGACACACACACAGATATCTATTTATTGAGTGTTCACCATAGTATTAGCCTTTGCATGAGGCTAATTCAAGTCAGGCACTCTCCAGAAGGATTACAACAGAATCAAATGAAGCGACCACCTGCTACCTTGGCACGGGCCATGCTGCCCATTCGGAGGCACAGACAACTGTTTCAGCTCTGAGCTGGACTGGGCAGGTGTTTGGCGGTGTACCGAGAAAGAGTCCTGAATAATACCAATGAGGTTTTGTCGCCTTCAGGGACACTATTGCAAACACAATTAGCGTCAGAGTAGGGATATTTTGAAAAGAACAAACAAAACAAACACAAAAAAGCATTTCCAAAGATCCATTGTAGGCCCTACAGACCCTCAGCTTGGGCTGGGGAAGATAGTTTTGATATAGTTAGCTTACAGAAACACGAAGACACCGACTGTAGCAATCATGCATTACAATAACAGAAAAAAATCTTGTTTTATCCGTCAAGAGAATGCATCTCAAAAATACAGGAAACAACATCTTTAAAAACTCCTTTTTAGGAAGTGTACCGGGCAAACAAATTAGTGTAGTATATTAGTAAGCCTTACTGCCAAAGTCTTACGCACTGAAGCATGGGAAATAATGATATACACTTCCCTTCAGCTACGAGTAGTCTTTCCAAAAACATTTTTTTCTGTTAATCTTGTTGGAAAAGTTTATTAGCATGGCAATTAGCCATGTAAGTGGAAATAGAAAAGGAGGACTCTGGAAGAGAACATATATAATTGGATTTTTGCCAAATAAAGATTCAACTATCCCTGTAAATTGTTGATGATGGCAGCTAGTCTAATTGTCTTGAATATATCTATGATACGGTTGCAAGAGAATTAAGGGCACTTAAATTTAGATTTGCAAAAGGAATTAAAGAGCAATTAAAATCAAATCAGTTTTGTCAATTACTTCCATAAATTGTTGTTGGCAATTATCACCTGGCCTTGACAATGAAATAAAACAAACTGTTATACATGTTTACCATTGATAATAATAATACTAATAATAGTAATACACTTTGTTTTCTGCAAATGTGGTGGTTTAATGAGAGTATGCCTTATGCAAGCAATGTACAGTAGCACAAAACAGCACAGCACTTTTTAGCACATTTTATTGAATGTTGCAACACCTTTTATCTTGCTTTTTGAAAGTTTGTCATACAGTGTACAATGTATAGTACATGTAGTTTATTGCAATAGCATGTCTTCTCAGTCAATATCACGTCTGTTATGACAGCTTTTCTGCCTCTCATCTGAGTAAACCATAGGTAGCGCTCTTTCTCCATTTCATAATTCTTCACATTTCTAATGTGCTTTGGGTCACGTTGTTATGAACAAACATGTGCACGAACGACAGACCACTTCTGTTTCTGGTTCAAGATGTCGCCCACCGTACAGTGTGAAATGTCTATTTTCCATTCTTTGTTGCAATCTGTCTTTACATATACAAATGTCATTCAGTTATTTTTCATGTTTTTACCTTTTCCTGACTTACGTCACACCGGATGCCATACAGGCTTAAGTAAGAGAATTTTTATATTCACATATAGATGATTTTATTTTATCCAAGAGTCAACGTTTTCAATTCACATTGGATATTCTAATTTTATAATTCTAATTTTATAATGGGGATTCATTCGTTCTTTGCAATTTTTGGTGGAATTCTGTTAATTAGTAAACCAAAGAATCTAAACTTTACTACAGTTACTTTGAATTAAGATTTTTGCAAGTTAAAAAATAATAAAAATTATTAGTTTTCTATTGTTTATTTTTTCAGGTAGGTACTAGCACAGAAAATACTGCTTTTAACTTTTTATATTATTTGTATTATTAATTATTTCATACAGAGGCATTTATATGTTGCCCTGTAGGCAAACTTTACATTAAACCATGTCATTTTGTCATAGCTTAATTTGTCTATCATTATTAGATATTAGATATTGTATATTAAGGCAGCAGATGCGCTGATCACTATGATTTGCTAATCTGCTAGATTAAAATAGTTTGATTGGCTGATTGGGGTTTTGAACTGCCAATCCAGTCATTAGGTCAACAAATTCACCACTTGTCTTCTTCCAGGGACAATGTGCTCTCTCATCTCGAGTCATCAGACAAATGTTTCAAATAGCTTTTGAAAAGGTCGGATTTTACAGGTGATTTGCATGGGAGATTCTTTGTCTGATTTTCTCAACTCCAGAGTGTGGAGTCAAATGTCCAACTAAAGTTGTATTAGGTCTGTGTAATCCCCATGGGTCACACACCAATGCCCACTTTAACTCAGCACTCCCACCCACCTGCCACATAAATTCTAGAAGCTATTTTAATGGCAGACTTCCACTGGGTAGACACAAGAAGCCGTTGGCAACAGAAACCCAGTATCACGAGACACATTCAGCATGTGCTTCTGGCAGCTTGACTGAAGTCTTGATATCATCTAGGTCAACAATTGTTTATTACAGAAGGGACACCGGTCCCAAATTGATCCATACAGGGAGTAAATGGTATTGTAATGCTTTGTAAAAAAAAACAGCAACAACACACACACAAAAATAAAAATGATGGTTGCACCTCACTGACTTTGGTCACAATTATAAAATTGAAGAGTAGGTGAGAAACCAATTAAAATACAGTGGCATGTCATTTTGAATATTAAACAGATCATAAATGCCTTTAGGCCACTTATAATGAAATACATGCTTTCAAAAAATGTTAATTGTTTTGTGTAACCTGCCAGTTGTTCTCTGAGCATTTTTCAATATTTATGACTCAAAAATGAATACGCTCCATTAAGTAATGATTTTATTGGAAGCTCATTGCTTTCCTTCTCTTTTTTTAAGATTGTAGCTATCTTTTCATTCTTTACAGCAACAGACCCCTGAGGTTTTTGCAAAGTGAAAACTGGCAACAAGTAGACAGCCTGCTGGACCCCAGGCCTTCGGGATCTCAAGTGGGCAACAGTATTATAGAAGAAGACAGTGTCACGGAACAAAACATGAACAATATCGGGTACATTTTTAAGATGTTGACTGCAGTTGACCTGGAACAAAAATAAACAAACAGAAACCCAAATTAGGTTTTGTCCTACAAATGATTTTATACATGTAGGAGTCAACTATGGCAAGCTTTCTTAAATGTGTATTTTTATTAGCCACTAGCAAATAATTATATCCTTTTATTCTTCCAATATGAAATCGCCGAATTTAATCAATTGACTCACCACAACTGGCAGCTAACACATCCACATCTACCTAAACATCACAGTGCAGGTCCACAGTGTAAACAGCAGAGCGGAAACACTGTAGGAGGAATGGAGCCCCACACTGATAACAATATGGAGCTCACAGATACCTGCTAAGCTACAGGTGTCGCTGTTGTGCGACAAGACAGTCAAACCTTGGCCAACTGAAAATCAGCCAAATCTGTCGGCGCTTGTACAATTCTCCATGCTAGAAATCCTGGTCACATACTTGAAACCAGCGCTGTCTGAACTACAGGGCTCGACCTGCTCTCTGCACGCAGGCATTTACCAGCCGAGTCATTCAGGGACGTGGGAAGATTTTATTCTTAAATTCACAGCTGACACGGGTACTGTGAAAGTTATGACCCGTTTGCACCTGGTCAGCTAAAGGTGTGAGTCCTACTTCTTTGACGAGATCAGTAATATTGACCAAAGTTGTGTGTGACTCTCAGAACCTGGCGCTGACTCGAACTGTGGGAACAAGCTGTTAACCGACACCACCGTGACGGAGTAGATGGATCGAAAGAATCAACACTTCCGCCAGTTTCCCTGGGCGCCTCACGACCTCGGGGTTACCATGGAAACGGGATTCACAGGCGCGGGGCTCTGGCAGCAGTCTAAGCAGAGCAGCATTAAAATCCTGACTGTTGAATAGCAACCAAGTTAGGAACACCTGCATCTGCTGTGTTTCTACTGTGCCAGAGGGAAAAGATTGTAGAACTATGCTGTACACACGCAGAAACAATCCTGGTCGTGATGCTTTTTTTAAATAACTGTCACTCATGTGTGACTATTACGAAATTGTAGATGATATGAGAAATCTTGGCTTTTTCTACTATAAGAGCTGCTGGGCCAACTTTAGTCCTTTGATGTCTTTTTTTTGGTTTTAACGTTTGGTTTATAACCCACTCCTCTGCCAATGCATTTCCAAATCCAAATTGATACCGACTGAAAAAGGGCCAACGCTATCAGGAGGCATTTTCTAAATGTTAAAAATGATACTCCCAGGAAAGGTGTGTGTGTTCTGCTTTCATTGTTTCTCAGCACTGATATATGGTCTAATGCTATTTAAAATTATAAAAACTAAAGCTACCAGCAGTAGCTTCATGCAATTTATGTTTTTATGATGGCATTTCTATGCAATACAATTCAGTAAAAGTTCTATTTGTGCTGCACACCTTCACATTCCAGCATTTAAATTATGAAGACGGCAAATGTTAAATTGCGTTTTGGATATTTCATTGTTGTTGTTTTCCAGATAAAGCCACAGTGTTTTAATTACGAGCTTCCTTGCTTGGCAAAACAGCAGATCCTCGCTATCAGTTATGCACAATAATAACCAATTAAGGAAACAATAGGGATTACTGTCGCGTGGTAAAGAACATTTGTCACAGGGATCTACAATCCGCCGCAATTCAGCCCCGTTTAACATTAACAGCACAAAGGATGCAACACTGAGCCGGGAGTCAATTGTTCAGGGTCAGCATCTTCTAAATAAGCAGGATTTCCTGGAGAAAGGAACTATTTATGTTCCATTCAAGAACTTCAGGCCAAATTCGCAATGTACATCCATAACTGTGAATGGAAAACGTAATGCGGAGTGTTAGCAGATAGATAGTTCAGTGTAAAAATGTTTATGCAGTGTTAATATATCCTAAAAACTGTCACAAAATGTGTTGTTGTTAATTAATATTAATACCATTACTACTAATAACAATAATATAATTATATATAATCTCAGAGACTAACCCATAGCCATAACTTAAATAACAACATGAAAAACACAACATTTAAACTGTAGGGGCTCTAAAATTAGCACCCAGGAAGACTTAGGTTACACTTTACAACTTAATTTTGTTGTTTTCCTACGAGAAACCAACAGGTGCAAACTTTGAACGGTGGTAAATGTTTCCTGAATGTAGACCCAGGTGTCTGTTTGAGACCAAAAAATAACACACAAAATGACAGGGACCCACGATGGCCATTTTTATAACACAGCTAGTTATAACACATGCTTTTCCTAATAAGGAAAAAACACAAAGAAGTGTCACATGAATCCCTCATGTGTTCATCTAAGTGTTAACAAATGTAAAATAAATGTGTTTTTCATTTCTATTTTGTACCATTCATTGGATATTTGTTTTTATGTACAAGTACAGTTTTCAAAAATATCAGTTTAGTAACACAAATAGGCACAAATTCTCAAGAGGGAGGATGTGATAGCTTTAGCAATAAAGACAAACCTGTGGGACACATGACTGCACTGGAAAAGTTTTACAAAACAAAGGCAACACTTTCCACTGTCACTAAATACTCCAGACCAGCAAACCCTAGGCAGTAGAACCTAGTGTAATCACTGTCTTTTACAAGATATTGTTAATAGATACCAGAAATACCTAAAACTAAATCAGGGGCAAACATTAAAGGCTGCACTGAAAATGTTTAAGGACTGCTGTTTGACAACGTTGAATAGGAACAATGACATGAAAAATATTTTCTCAAAGACAAGTGTGATTAAATGGAATTCAGCACACATCGATGATGGTGATATTTGTGAGTCTTGGTTGCAGAACGCACCTCAGAGAAGGAGCTGGCTATGGACTGTCAAAAAGAGACTGCTAGAGATGACATCTTTCACAAGACATCTTTACTAATACTCCTTGTCACATTACTAATAGCCTCCATTAAGGCATTGCAAGGTAAGGTCATTCACATGTTCAAAATCAGTCCAATTACTTGAAAATGAAAGTAATTACCCATCCTCAGTTTTGAAAGGTGATTCAGCCCCCGTTCACTCACAAAGTGAACCACTGTTTGCATCTCTTCTGGGTGCATCACCTGATACATTCAGAATTTTGTCTGGTTGACATTCATTTAAGCACAAATCTAGTTTTGTGTTAAGTCTAAACCACACACTAGTTAATGTGTTATTGTATATAGAGAAACTGCATTACCTCATACTTTGTGAGGTATGACCCCCAAAATGGATGGAACAATAGCTTAGAATATTAAAACCATTGCATTTCTTCTATAAATTGACACACATTATACACGAAAGTATTTTCTATTTTAATAAGAAGCAGATACATAAAGTCATTTTATAGGGTGCTATTTGTGATTTGTCTACATGTTGGGCCAATAGGTTTTATCCTTGAATTTGCAAGCTCAGTTCACCCTAAATAATCTGTGTATCTGTGCGCATTTCCTTCAGAGGTAGAAGAGCATTAAAACAAACAGCCAAACACCTGGTAAGTATCTTTTCAAGTCTTATTAATCTTCACTCTGGCTGCCATGGAAACGGTTTGGTGTTGCTGGGATCAGAGCTCACTCTATTTTTAACAAAGAACAGAAGTGTGTGTGTGTGTGTGTGTGTGTAAGCATGAGTCTGTGTGGTTCACTTCTTCGCTGAGTCAAATATCCTGAAGGAGGCTTTGGTTCAGATTTTCAAGGGATGTTAACCCTCTTAATTTCTCAGTAGTTTTCAAAATCAACTGCCTCACAGTCTCAAATCCCCGAAGGCTTACGTTACCCGGCTCTTTCCTGTTTGAACATGATTTGATAGGATTTATAGAGTCGTATAGATGTGGGGAAGCATACTACTGCCATCCCCTGCTTTGATCCCTAGATATTCACCAAGCTCCTCCCGCCACCGTATCACAATCAACCTAAAGGCTTCGTATAAACACATCCACTATCTATTTAACACTTTTACTCTCGTCTGGCTCCCCAATCCTTTTCATTCATTTGGGGAATCTCAAGATAGGAGAAAACGAAGTGAGAAAAGGCAAGCGTCACAGATGAGTTATTATTTGTATTTTTTACTCTGAAAAAAACCAAAACATTTTTTTCCTTTGCAAATCAGGTAGGAAGCCAATCTTGACTCACTGGGATAATAATAAAAGACAACACTCCCAGCTGTTTATTTGTTCATGGTTAGATAAGCCAGAGAACTGATTCTTCTTGACATTAGAGATAAACAAAACCCCAACGTTGGGCAGGATGGAGGTGTTTGATTATTACATGGTGCAGTTTCCTCACCACAAATTAAGGAGCACTAGTCTCATACTCATAGACAGATATTATAATAATGCCAAACCCACACAGAAAAAGGTGCTCTTCTACTGCGGCTAAAAGACTCTGTGGTAACGAAATTGCAGGATTTAAGGGTGAAAAAAAAAAAAAAAAGCATTCTCAGTGTCCTGCGCAAACCACATTATCAAAGCCGATGAGCACAATCCGGCAGAGCATTGCCTATCAAGTGAAAGGCTTTGGCTTAAAAGGAAGGATTAGATGACCAATTAAGACAAGCTAACTAGGCAGAAGGAAATCTTGCCGATCGCGCAAGTGCTCTGCTGAGCTATTGTGCCCTGGCGGTTTGTTCTGTTACATGTCCTTGACCGCTTCCAATGGCATCCAATGTGGAACAATACGAGTGCACTGCCCTGTGTTAAGCAGCTTGGGGGGAAACAGGCCCTGCAGTTCAGGAACTCAAACATACAATATAGAAAGCGTAGGAGCAGCAGGAAGAGGAGAAGGAGGTCTCATACTGTTTACAATCGCCAAGGACTTAACGGCAGATGAAAACTACTAGTGAACCCATTTCCTGCACAGTCAAGCACACTGCATGGACTCCCCCCCACCCGTTCGTGCACAGGACTGAACACAGAAGCCTCCCACCAGAATGAACATGTTGTGTGGTTAGGAATGCATACAAAACACTCAAAAAACTGCTTACTAGAACAACATTCCCGGGGTTAATATTTGTTTTAAAAACATAACAGGATGACGGCATTAACTGCACAAGAGCGTGTTGATATCAGTACGGGGGGGTGGAGGGAGTAGTGTAAGTGCCTCAACCTGACATCACGTCGCTTTGCATGTTAATTATTCGAATGTGCTTTGCATGCTCAGTGACCTTCACCCGGAGTGGGATAGAGGCTGTGCACTGGGGAGAAAGATGACCCCTCCAGGGCCAGACGTCATCATGCTGCACAGCTATAAAGGGAAAGCCATCTCAAGCTTCCCCGGCACAGGAATGGTGAGCACGCAGCTGGTGGAAGAGGAGGCGCGGTCCTGGCAGCCCAGACCCAGACCCAGACCAGGCGTGAGAGGAGGCAGCCTCACATTGTGGTGTGGTGTGTCAGGGGAATGGGATGTTAACCCTTTTGATTTCTCAGTAGTTTTAAAATCAACTGCCTCACAGTCTCACATCCCCGAAGGGTTATGTTACCTGGCTCTTTCCTGTTTGAATATGATTTGACAGCATGTATAGGGTTGTATAGATGTGGGGAAGAATACTAGTGTTGTACAGGCTACAGAGATTACTGCTTGGCGTACTAGACATTTCACCTAGCTCCTCCCACCACTGCATCGCAATCAACCTAAAGGGTTCATATAAACAAATCCACTATCTATTAACCATGTTTACTTACTTGTCAGGCTCCCTGAAATGAAGGCATTTTGAAATGATAAATCTACGTACTTGGGTGCCTCTCATTGTTGAGTCTAAATTAAAGTAACAAATGCAAATATAAACTTCTGGCCCCTAGCGCAGACACATTCTCAAGAAACAACAACAGAGTGACGATCTGCAGTCATAATTAGACAGACTGAGTTCTTTCCTTGCTTTCCCAGATGCTTCCCTTGCTCAGGCACTGAACGGATGTTATTAGGAGATAGGCTACTAATTCACCTGATACTGAAATTCAGGAATCCATGCAACGTTTCAAAAGCAAAGAGTAAAACCAGTGTGTTAACACTGTGAAGCCTCTCTTTCCTCTAATTAAATTCAATTATTATTCCTTGGGGGTTGGAGGAGAATGACACTAGGGAGGCCATAAGTGGCTACAGTGACACCTGTACCCGTAGGATAGCAATTCAAATTAAGGTTACAAAGCGAAGCCCCAACAAACACACTAATTGATGAGCACTGTTTTGGTCTTTTTGTACATCCATGTCACCCAATTGTGAGCAATGCAGTGAGCTATTCAATGCTAATGGAGAAACCCTCACTAAAGGACAACATTGTCAAACAGAAGCATAACTGAACATCTGACTTTCATACAGGGAGTATTGGCAGGCACTTTCATTGCTATTAAAAATACATAGGTACTTCCTTTTGCTAAAAATAAACCGATCAATCTAAATTTTTGCACTGGCACTATTCCATGTATACATTTTCTTCCCTATGTAAAGCAAACATACCTATCCATGTTTTTTTTTTTAATTTATTGTAGTGTATTTGAATAATGATAGTATCATGCACACATAAAACACTTCTTGCACACTTTTCATTTTCTCCATTACCATATCAATATTTAGGCCACAAAGGAATGTCATACCCAGCGAGGCTGAAAGGAACTGAAAAACTGGATTTAATTCAGGTATTCAAACTCCTGAATGGGATGGATAAAGTCAACTCCAAGGACTACCCCCTGTGTAAACATCACGTCACAAGGACAAACTAAGATAAGTCAGGGACTGAAAATAGAAGGCATGTGTGCACAAAGGGTTGTGGGGGTCTGGAACAAGCTACACAGACAGACTTTCTGGCTTCCTTCAGGAAAATAGGACAACATTCAGGGAACTCATTAGAGACTAAAAACTAAACAAGCAAGATGAGCCCAACAACCTTGTTTTATTCTTAACCATGAAGTAGCTGAAAAGATAAAATGGAAACTGTGGCCTGCCGGAAGTGTTTTATTACAAGGGTGGGACATTGATTTTATCTTTTATGTTTTAACTATGGCAGAATAACAGAGTTATAATAAAAAAAGAAACCCAGCTAACCGAACGCTATTAGGCTTATGCTTGCAGAGTGAGACGTTTATAGGACCTTAACAGTGTTCGCATCATAAAAATGTCTTATTTCATTTCCCCCAGGGCTGACTTTCTTGTCACAGTGTAGAGATATGGGCAGCAGAGCAGCCCCGTGCCACCAGCCTCTCACATCTGTGCCATGCCTCCGATGCCAAAAGCAATCTGAGTCCAGGCTGGCGAAGAGGACTAGAAGCAGACTGGAATTAAGTAATCGCTCATTCAGATTTTATATAATTCCCTTTATATTAGCTTTCTGCATGTGTTGTCTATGGTTTTAAAGATGCAAGACTTTATTGCACCGGTTCATTTGTTTAGTGATCTTCATAGAAACAAACAATATGAAGATTATATGTCATTTTCTACAAACCTTGACTTGGTCTTGGTGTCGGACATATTAATGTAACCACAATGTCTCAGAATGTCTTGCCTTCCACAGACAAACAATATATTGTGAAGATTGCAGGGTATTTGTATAAGCTCTTTGCAAGGTCCCTTCTGCTCCATATTTCCAGAAACTGTCCTGCCTGCCTTTGTTCAATTTCTGTCAATGCTACCCCCAGTCTGTCTTGTCACACAGTTGCAGATAGCCCTCTTGAGTTTGAGAAATGCAATAAGAAGGCACCAAATTAATCTCATGAGTCGTTGTCATTTTTGATTTCCGCTTGCCATTTTGCTTTTTGGACTCAATGTCCAGCATGACAAAAACACAACAGAACTGCTAGCCATTGCAAACAAGGGAAATGCTGGTAATACTGTATGGACCAATTATTGTCATGCTTAAATCTAATTAGGTGGTGCTTAAGCTGATTTACAATTCCCCGTTCCAAATTGGTAGAGCACAAGGGGGAAAAAAATCATTCTTAAATCATGCATACATGCTACAAAAACAGTCCAACAGTGTCCAAAGCAGCACCACCCTTCCTGCAGCTCTGGAGTTCCACACAATTAGTACAATACGGCACAAAACTTAACGATGAAAAAACATTACCATTACCATTTCTTCTCTACCCTACTTGTGAATTCTTTCCACTCCTTTCAGTTTCCCCTTATATCCTTGAGTTCCACTGTCCTTCTTCTGTGTATTATGGTCACCCATTAAAAGGATGTTAAAAGATAGAACTTCAAATCGCTAATATTTTACATTAAATCTGTCATTATTTAATTATGCAAGAAATAGGCGTGATATCACCTCTGCTTGAAGCACAGGAGGTTACATATAATATATATTTGGCTCAAGAACAAAAGACATCAAGAAATGTATATGTAGCTCTATAACAGAATCATTGCTGAGCTGATGTCCATAACAGGCTTTTTCAACAGAATGATCTTTACAAGCTATTACATATGTCTATAAAGACGAATGTAAAAATGGAGGAATCTTTCAGTCTGAGATATACATGTAAAAATATTGCTTCACACCACCCATTGAAACACATTTATTCCTGAAACGTATGTAAAAATAAAGCACTTCAGTAACATCCTTGCAAGCACACAATAACATATTCTGTCTTGACTGATTTAACTTCATTTGAAGCCAACCACTTGAAGATTCATTGTAGTAGTAAAATCAAAGGCAGCAACTGAACAGCTTTGAACACTATTGTGGCATAATAAGCTAATGAATGACATAATCTATGTGCATCTGCTGTAAGTGCATTTTTAGTGATACAATAAAAATAATTTAATTATTTTAATAACAGGCCCATTGAAATGAGATGCCTGTTTTACTTTATCATGTGCTCTGCTTCTTAAAAAGAGTCCAGCTCAGTGTCAGTCAGCTGACTGAGGTTTTTTTAAGTGCATGAACACATTTCCCAATTGAGAATGGTATCACTTTGCACATCCTGTTATAGAGGCATTCATTACATTGTTTCGGATGTTATTTCTTCTACTTTACTTAGATTAATCAACTATTGAAGGAAATTTCTTTTCTGAAAAATCCTACAGAGGAAGCATGCAGCGGCATTATTTTAGTGTTACATAGACCCATTGATGATGTATGATGGACATTATAAGGCAGCCTGTCAACCTAGGTCACTTACTACTGCAGCCAATACTCAAACCATATAGCACTCAGCAAAGAATCACAGAAGTGGGGAATAGACTCCATTATATGAGCTCTATTGGTCCCTCAAGATTCATGACTTCGGAGTCTGATGCGATGCAATCAGTGGATCAGTGCAATCATGTACTTGAAATGTACGGGTCTTAAAAAAGTTATTCACTTTGTTATATTAAATCAAAATAAAGTGAAAATGAAATCAAACCATATCAAGACAGACTCTAAATTCTGGGAACATTCAGCTGGTGTGCCAGGCAGGGGGTGAACAGAGCCTGCTTTTCATATAGTCAACCACAAATGCCTGCTGTGATGGCCCTTAACACAGTCTTTCCTCCTGCTGATGGACGAGGGCGGAAAATAAATGTGTAAAATGTGTAAGAGAAAAAAGCTTCATCAGAATTTTTTGATTAAAAGAAGCAACACAATACAGAATGCATACAGTACAGTTCCTATTGTCTGCTCCTAGGGCTACAGTGTTTCTGGGTTCAATTGCATTTGAGCTATTAATTGGTTAACTGAACTAATTAATGTGAACTGTACCCTGTCCTGGGTGCAATGCAGGTGATAAATGTAGGACAATTATAATAAAATCAGCTGGATTGTGGCCCGTGAGGGGCTGCATTTGAAGAAACCCAGCTTGCAGTGCAATAACTGGAAGTAGCAGGCTCCGGGAGCTCCTCCTTCAAGATCTGTCAGATTACTGTGTCAATCATGGCCACAGGTTTGCGATGCAGACGTGACCACGGCCAGCCCCCCAAGGAGAGCTCACATAGAAAAACACAGCGCCTCGACACAGAGAGGGGAAGCTCGAACATTCCCTGTCAGGAGCTGTGAATATTAAACAGAGCTGGGATTTCAGTGCTGAGCTGCCTAAATAAACTCTCTCTCTTTTCTTTTCCCCCCTATAGTGCCCTTCTGTGACTTGAAAAATAAAATGCAAAAAAAAAAAAAAAAGGCCTTTGGTTTTAAAGTCTGCAGACTGATGTCATCATATTACTGTGTACGCCTTTTATTAGATTTTTCTCAGCAGAGGTTTTCGATAGAAGAGGGAATGAGGATGATTAAATACTTTGCTGAATATTTAAAGCTATTTAAGGCTGGTGACCCCTTGGGCTTCACGTAATTACACCTCATCTAAGACACTGTAGCTCGGGCTCAGAACTGACATTCACTCTGTCACATTAGGGGCAGCATTGGCAAGTCTGCTTAAAAGGAGTGGAATTGCTTTCCAATAAAAAAAGCCCCTTTTTTCCAGATCTTCAGGTTGCTTTGGAGGGGGCGGGGGGGCTAATTTTATATCAAGGTGCTTATTTAAAATGAAATTTCAGTACAATATTCAATTGATTCATAGTTTATAGTTGGAACCACAGGTTGGTATTAAGGCATATGGGATAAATTCATGCTTACCACGGTATATCTACAGGATTAAGCAGGAGATAAAATGAGTTTAGTGCTATTGCTGTAGATTTTTTTGTCGAGTCCTGTTTGACACTCCATCGGCAAGATGCTTTGGGGCTCAGATAGTGCCTTGGGAATAAATTCAAATATCACGTCAGGATCATTTTTAATTAGTGTAAAGAAAATAATCCTGTGAAATATGGACTTAATTTACCATTCGAGGGAACACCTTGTGACTGAGTGTTTCTGGTGTATACACTTATACATGTCACATTGAAAACCTGCATCTCTTCCACTGACAAGGGTCTGCTGCTGAATGGGCACTAATAAGTAATATGTTCCCAGCTATGGCTTGGGAATTTATGCGACCAATTTCAGATACAAAAGACCAAAGAGCAGAATTTCTTACCGGTACTATTAATCAAATAGTCTAGCACTGCAATACAGTGTTACAATATCACTGATGTGACTCATATTTCAAATCCCACGACACAGTGAGACCACGATGTTTGAAAGAGTATAGTAAAAAAAAAAAAAAAAGTTATAATGGAGAATATTTTCAACACAATATTCTGGACTTTTTCCCGAGCCCAACAGAATGCCTTGCACTCCTACACTGCGGCGAGTTTCCTATCTTACGGGAGACAATTTGGCATCTTGGTGTGCTAAATGTGCGGCACTCTTTAGGTGACAGATGGTTCACAAAATCTACTGAGGTTATTACAGTGCACACCAGGCAACATTTACAGAAAGATTTCATTAGCTTTTAAACCCATACAAAGGATAAATTAAGGGCAGAAAAATGGACCCACACCACATGATACTATTAATAAAAGCCAGTTTATTCGCATCTGCTAAAAAGGAAAGAACAATAAATATATAGTTACAGAAAAGGTCCCCCCTCCTTTGAAGTTTATTCACTAAATAATATATTCAACTGTTAATTAAAGTACACTTACTCTATGCATCAATATCTTCTCAATACTTCGTAAAAAGATAATCAAATAAGCCTAGTTTAAAAAAAAATAGGGAATAAAACAGTTTCAAATGTAGGGTGACAATGATTTAATCTGCAATCTTATATAAACTGAATATGCAATGATTACCCAAGGACTTTTTTTTGTATCTAAAGCAATTACATGTGGAATTTTCTTTGCTTCAGATCAATATAAATATTGGATGTTACAGTCAACATTTTTATACCGCAGTTTGTAACATCGCAAGCCGTATTGCAGGCCCAAAACCAAACTATGCTGCACTGGAAAAAGGGGACAAAAGCTACTACAAAAAAATATGTGTGGCTTTCAGAAAGAATTGATTCAGTACAAATCTGCAACAACTAACTGATACTCCAGCATTCACAATATGATGTTTCGAATCCATTGTGTTCTGCTTCTGAAGGTTTATCCCTAGAGTCATTTAAGGAATGCTTTTTCAAGGTCTGTGTTTTTCTGTGAAGAAATAAACCCTGACATCTATAATGGACGTGACAACAGACTCCAGTGAAATTGGCATCTACTTCACAACATTGTTTCAATAAGCTCCTAATGCAAAACAGCAGACTTTCTAAAAAGTGTTTTTCGACATCAAAGTGGCAGGATAAAGCTTTGGTAAACGGCAGCCGTGTCATTTTTATTTTCCGCCATCAGAAGAGTACCTCTACCTTAAAGAACTGTTGCGAGGGAAAGATAGACTATATTCTGGGAGGTGGCTTATCTTACAGATGAAAGTGCGGACGACACAAATTTCCTTCTGGTAAGATAGGGGTCATGTTTCATTGTTTCTGAGCATTGACTGTAGGGCCAAGAAGATTACTCCTGCAAACGCCTGGGTACAGGTACTCTGTCTTACAAATTATGTAGTACGGAGGGGAAATGCAAATTCCTGATCTAGGCTATATATTCCAGAAATATAACTGGAACCAAGCGATTATACTCCACGTTTTTTATTAAAAAAATATCAACTGCAATAAGAATAACATTATTGCTATGCTAGATGTTGAAACAAAAAGCAAATCGTTGAGAAAGAAAAATGACATATGTAAAAATAAATCGCAGACGATTCATCGTGTGTGGAAGTTAACACTACCTACGTGCAATCAGTGTTTATTCCCCCCGGGGCTTACATGTTGAGAAGACTTCAAATGCAAGCTGTTAATTATACTAAATTATAACGTATTAACATGTGAAGAAAATAGGGAATGAATGATATTATAGTTGGGTTTATTTTGTTGTTTAATTTGCACTACAGTAACAATGAGAAAAGGTTAGCTAAATCCACAGGAAATAGCCTGTGATGTCATATTACTATATCAAAAGAGATTTACATAAATCTATTCGTTTACAGAAAATGCAGTAGCTCGAAAAGTACTAAGCTTTTGCTAATGTGAATTTCTTTAGAAGGTTCCCATATTCTATAGATCATTTAAAAAGGACTCTACATGCTTTTCTTTTAAATGTCATGTATTTAGTTAAAGGATGATAGCTGGCCTTAGTGTCTTAATTGCTGTGATAATGACAGCTTTAGTTGCTGTGATAAAGACAAATGTTGGAAAGTCTGTCGTGCCGCCTGCAGAAACAGTTACGAACACTTCGATATCTGTTCTGCAATGACCAATGAGAAAAAGCCTCAATTAAAATTGCGAAACGTTACAAAATATTAGGAAGAGATGACGATTTTTATATTTTTCTGTCATTAACAGTTGTGTTTTGTTTCTATTTTATTGGTTAAACATTGAATGAAACTGGTAAATGATGCATAGGGTAATTCTGTGTTTGGGGACTAGAAACTGTGCTGCTATGGGCTATGAATGCCTGTAAGAGTCATTATGTCTCTTGTGGTAAATAAATATGTGTCAGGAGGACCATTTTACTCCAACATTACATGAACATTGTGCTTAACTTGACTGTAATATTCCTCATCTTCTCACCCAGCAACTGAAGCTTAGAAATCCTAATCCTGCTTCCACCTTCCGAACCTACATTGAGGCATATCAAGTCTGTGGCAGGTTAT
The DNA here is from genome assembly GCF_036373705.1 of Amia ocellicauda. NCBI lineage: Eukaryota > Metazoa > Chordata > Actinopteri > Amiiformes > Amiidae > Amia > Amia ocellicauda. Next base: position 10,871,171 of record NC_089854.1, read on the forward strand.
CAGAGATTACAGACACATTTTTCATGCGTTATCTTTATAGAACGCATTCCCCCTATACTGCACATACAATATAGTATTTTCCAACGCCAGTACTGGCTTCTTACCACCTAGAGAAGGAGAGTCAAAGCAAATGAGATTAGAACTCGTCTAGAAGATCCTCCGTAATGGACTGCCTAATGGACTCTTAATTTATTGATGAGGTTCCAGGCAGCCAAAAGCATTAACAGAGTTAGAATTGATAAGAGTGAAGAGTGTGAGACAAGCACAGGCATTAGTGAACTCGTTTTTTTAGCCACCATCCCATAGACAAACTGGACACACACACACACACACACACACAAAGAAATGGTTCCACGTTAGCAGCAGAGACAACCCTGTTTAAGTGGCTCAGAGAAGGAAATTGCAGAGGGATGTCAATTCAGGCCATTTCGCACGAGACTGGGCCCGGGTTGGAAAAGGTTAATAAATCTCTTAATTACTTCACTTAACTGGAGGTAAACATGTGCAAAGCTGAGACCGATTATAGTAATAATTACACATTGACCAATAATGATTTCCGATCTCATCCCCAATAACAGAATACAAGGATACTACAAACGGAATGATACTGCTGACAACAAGATAGTCAGAGGATCTTAAAATGTACTAATGTATAGAGCAATACCGCTAAGTTACATAAATTAAACTTGCATTGTATAATTACTGTAGTTTTAAGCTCAGTGGGGGGCGGTGTGAGAAGCGACTAATGTTTTGACATCTGTGTTGGTAGGGGGAGGAAGAGAAACAAGAACTGTATTCAACTGACAAAAATGAAGACGCTTCTAAAAACGAATGGACATCCGTTTGTGACACGACAGCGTCTCAGGAGGTGCAGATGGCTGTTTGAGGAGCGTCTTCCAATGAAAGGCATCTGCTTCCAGTCCTGACAGATTTGACAGTAGTCTGCGCATCGTGTGCTGGATGTATTCAAACCAACCTGGCTCGTTGGATTGTTTATGAATTGTGCCATTTTTTTGGACGCTGCAGCTCCCAGCGACTTGATAGATGTCTATGGTGAAGGCTGCTTATTGTAAAGCGTAATAAACGCTGGCCTGCGAAGTACACAAAGTTGTACATAGACTGATCAAACTCACAAGCAGAACAATATTGCCAAGTGAATATTGGAAGCAGAGAAGCTACATCTTTGGGTATTCCTGCCATCCAGCTCTTCTTTCAACAAGAATTAGAAATTCGAATGATCCCAAGCTGTGATAATAATGCACTGAGTCTTTGCTCCAAGAGTTGGCTAGTAACACATATACCATTAGATACGAAAGTGGCAAGGGGGGGGTGGGGGTATTTCAAGAACATTTAACAATAATTAAAGGCTTGCTCTTTAAAAAAACATAATTATAAAGCTTTGTAACTGTAGCTCTTTCGGTTGCCTGAAACCTGTTCTGTAATCCACTAATTCCCTCCATTCTGCTGCCAAATGACCCCCATGGTGCTAAATGAGGTCTCAGAAACTGCTTGTCCTGTCAATGGGGTTTCAATTTTCCGATACTCTGTAAATCAACACAACACCCCTAGAATCCACAATCCTGCAGAATAGCACCTATTGATCACGCTCGTTTATCACTGGGAGACCACATGAAATTGTGCTGAAGTGCCCCGTTCTAGAGGAGGGAAGGAATAATATGTTTTTTTCTGTAATGCATACATTGCAATGCACTGGGAGGCGATTGGGTTTCACCTGCGCTACCTCAATCTCAATTTTTTGTTAAATCCATCTGAAATACAACTCATACTGTTAAAGAAAAACTAACAGTACTGTCCTCTTGGCTGGTTTGTACTCAATTGACATATTTGGTTTGAAGTATGGAAGTAAACTTATGAAGTAAATCAAGAACAGTAACAATAACAGAGAAAGCAGTCCTTTCGTGGTCTGAATGTCATGTTTTCCACCATTAAAGGTACCAGGATGTTGAGAGACTCTTGAGACACATGTGTTTTACTGCTTCATGCTGGTGTAGGTTGAAGCATTAAAATAAATCAAGAGCCACTTGAGAAGGCAGCACCTTGGGGCAGAGAATGTAACGGCAGCCTTTTTGGAATTGTTCAGGATGATTAGACCCTGTAGCAGCAGCCAAAAAGTGTCTATTGTGCGTGTCTGTGTGTGTGTGCGTGTGTGCGTGTGTGTGTGTCTGCGTGTGTGTGTGTGTGTGTGTGTGCTCCATCTGAGCATTGAAAACAAGGGAACAGCTCAGTCTGGCTTTTGAAACAGTCCTGGTTTAAAAATATAATAGACGTATAGCAAAAATAAAACCCAAAGAAGAGGGGCAGAGGGGAAACGGTTGTTCCTCTCCTTAGACATGTTTTCTCACAATCGCTGCCAACAAGGGCCAGAAGACTGTTCTCGGGTTGCAGAGAAACACAGCTGCCCGTGCCATCAGCCTCTTACAGGAGGTGTGTATGTCCTTGTCCCCGTTTTTCCTCACATCTAGTACATACAGTACTGATCATAGCTGGCACACAAGAATGGCTTTAATTAGGTATCTACCAGGCAAGGTGATGTCCAAAGAATGGCCAATAGAAAGCAAAACTTTACTTTATCTCAGACCACAAAAATAAGTTATTTTGCTACACTTTCTGTGCCATATTGCTATTCTAAGTATGTCAATAGCATATTTCTCTCCTCGTCCCATTTTTACAGACATGCCCCACGTCGGGAAAAAGCGAATAAAACAAGCAAGAGTGAATTAGTTGGACCTACTGTTGTTTTCCATATTCCATTTGTGGTATTAGAAGTAAACAGTGGACAAATATCAGAAGACACAGTATTTAATTATACATCTCTACGGGGATTGTAATGTATCAGCACTCACTGTGCCTGTTATAGTGAAATACCACTCAGGCCTGGGCACTAGTCCCTTGGAGTAGTGCATTTATCATTTGATTGGGTTGCATGAGACAGTCATTCACATCTGACCCAAAATGCTTCATAAATGTAGTAAAGGAAGGAGAAACAAACATCAGGGGGAACAGACAACAGCATTCTCTTGGCCAAGCAAACCAAATGTAGTATTACAATTTAAATTAATATAGTTGTGATTGTAGGTTCAGAATTCAGAGAGGCATTCTTTTTAAGAAACAAAAAAAGAAGAAACTCAGCGAGGCATATCTACCCCTGCACCTAATTTTAGTCCTGCAACCGGGGCTGTGGCGGTGCCTTTTGTTTTTCTCCTTCTTGAGTCTGAAGTAATCTTCAATGATAACTGAAGCACCCTGTTCATTTCCTCACTTACTGCCGAGTGCCACTTCAAAACACAAGCCCTGATCTTGACAGGGAAGAGTGGGCAGAAATTAAAATGGCATTTCTAAACCAAAGGTGACAACACAGCAATTCACTGATTTTGAAAACCTGTGCACTCCTATTGATAGGCTGAATGCATAGCAGAGACAATAGCCAAGAGTCCCTGAAGGATGTCAGTGAGAATATATGATGTTTTTAAAATGTCTAAGCAAACTGCTATTGGCTGCTCCCAGATAGCATTATATTCTCTTCAGCCGCCAGAAGTGGTTAGCCAATAAATGCCCTAATATATCTTCCTTCTGCTTTCCTTACACTTAATTAAATCCTTTTTTTGATTTATTGATTTTACACATAATTCTTCCAAACCTCAGAAAATGACCTATACATTTTCCTAAATCTGTAAATAGTTTTTAAGGAAAGATTACTAATGAATAAGTTGATGATCAAATGGTGCCTGTGTGATTATACTGTACAAAACTGCCTAGAATAACAATGCATAAAAGGCAATAAAATATACATAGCAGAACTACCTCTTTCTTGTATTTTCTTTTTTTGGATAAACTTACTGGAATTCCTTTAATGTACTGCCACGCTTTTGCCATAATTTCCTTTTGAAGTTATGGGGCTACTGATTGAGTTGAACATTAAATGTTCCCAAAGGCCTCGTGTTGAAAAAATCGGGCAGTGTTTTAGTCTTGGCTGCGAGGGATGTAACCCAGGTAGTGAGAGACGCATTACATTGGCCTTTTTCAGATGCTGTTCAAGTGCACAAAGGCTGCTGCGATTTTAACAAAAGATTCAGGGTTGCTAAATTGATCAGGATCACTTATCCACTTGGCTGATTATCAAGCTCAAAATATTGAATTTTCCAGAACTATCAGCATTTCAGACACTGCAGATCAAATTAACAGAAATGGCAAGGACCCTGGCTGACAGTTAAATCCTGTACAAGTTATCGCAATTAAAGGATCTCTACCAGTTTACAATGAAGAGTTATTTAAGCCTTCTTTCCAATGAACTACAAAGTGTACCCAAATGCTAGTCTTACCTTGGAATGGGTTTTATTATTATTATTGTTGTTGTTGATTTGTTTATTTGTCACTTCAAATAAAAGCTACCAGCTCAAAAGAACACTTTTAAAATGATTAAGATGGTTGGCATAGCTTTTGTTGATCCATGTAGGTAAAGGAAACATGTTACATAAACCTTTTCAATGAAGAAGCAAGAAGAGGATTCTAATTGCATAAATATACATCTCTGCTTGAATGTCCCACTGTTTTGCTCAAAGTCATTCTACATCTATCTCAGGATAGACTATCAAAAGGAGATTCTGGAAATATATGTGCTAAGGTTCAGTTTCTTTATGGTTTGATGCATGCATGTCTTGAAATGTCTACATTTTACATATTAAATAATAAATGTATAAATGTGTTAGTCCATATAAAGAAATGTATAATTAAAATGGTAAAAGTAGCAAAATACAAGTTCATGTTTCAATTTGCTTGGCTTCTTTTTAATTTTCTTATCTATACTGTTTCTGGACAAGCAAAATAAAAACTCTCAGGCAGATTGACAAGTCTTGTCAATCTGTGGCAGTTTGTTGCTGGAGCCCTAATTTCCCAAAGCTAGCTGGCATGGCTAATACTTTTAGTTATACGACAGTCCCCTGCAACTTTGTGAGAACTGCCAATCACACAAATGTCCCGACACAGATAACAGAGAACAGACGAACTGACAGCAAGCTTGTTCAGAATGAGGAAACAACTGAGATGTGTACTGCCTACAGGCGTGGCTGAGGAACTGAGGGATTGACAGTGATTTGTTTGAGATAAGATACCCAGAAAGAAAACATTTTGAAGAAATAAATCCGTTTTAAAAATAAAAGAACTGCACTTTCAAGTTCATTTTGCTGTAAAAAGCAGCAACAATAACATCCATGGTTCATCTCAAGAGATCTGAAAGAGGTGATGGCAACACTGAAGCACCTACCAATTTCCGATTAGATGGTTCACACATCCCAAAAAGTTGCAAAAGTGCTAAGTGGTCAAGGCCGGTTTTAGCTGCACTATTTCAGGATTTACAATGGGAACATTGTGGCTATTTTAGGTAACGTTTGAAGCTTGTCTAAAGATTGTCCTCTGATTTCTGTTAAACTACTGTGAAAGAAGAACGTGAATTAGCATCATGCCCCATTAATGTCCTTCATATTAATACAGCAGTGAAAAAATAAGAAAATACTGAATAATTTTAACAGTCAAATGTTAACTACTTTAAATGAACTGGACACAGGTATTAAGTATTTTATATACGGTATATATATATTCCTGCAGATTACATAAATGTTTCAGTAAATGCATGATTAGTAAGCATTTCCACTTTGTACCAATGTAACAGCGCATAACAAGAACCCTTAAAAATACTCTAGATTCAGCTACATAAAAGGATAAGAGTAGCATTAGCAGTTAACAGCTATGAGTCTTTGATTCAACATAACAATTAACGTTTAAAAGGAGATTTCTGCCCTTATAAAAATAGGTTAAAATGTATTAAGACTAATTACAAATATATACATTGCAATAAGGGTAGGTTGGTGTATCATTCTAAACTTATATGAGCACAAGGGTTTGTAACTGGAGAAAACTAAGCAGATTTAATCAAAGCTTTGACACAACACCCCAATTACTAAACCCAGTACCTTTGAGCAGCTTTTGAAGAGAAGCAACAAGACTAAAGCAATTTTAAAAGCCTACATCTACAACCACATTATGTAACTTGCCGTTTGTGGGTGGGTGTGCTTGCAGAATGCTAACTGTGGACAATATTTCTCTTTTAGTTTCCGTAATGATTTTGAATGATCTACCAGCACCTATTTCCCTACAAGATGTGAACGAGCACTTCAGGGCACTGGAGGTTGGTGCCAATCACAGCTTGTATTAGAACACAAAAAACACTTTTATCGTTGAATGTATTGTGTCATTTTGAAATCTTTCCAGCAAGCATGCCCCCTTTGATCGGGTTAAACACATTTATAGAAGACGACAGTTCTGGGTCATTGCACTGGAAATCCGATGTAACGCTGCACCTAAGAGAAAAAATAAAAATGTTTGTTTTGCATTACCACCAGAAGCTTGGAAAAGAGATGTCATGTATAATGCAGTGAAACAAGAAGTGTAGTTGTTAATTTCTGTAACAGACTTCCTTAGAGGAGGTGGCAACTCGTGATGCCCTTTTATCCATCCCCCAAAAAAGAGCAGACAATACAAGGCAGTAGTTCTCTCTAGTTATTAAAATGGCAAATTGCATATGCATTATGTGAAGTCATTTATATTTACTTCCTTTCATTTCTCTTCCCTGAGCTTGTGTGCAGACTGCAGTGTGAAAGGGCAGGTTGGTCTCACTATGTCAAGGTAATTTCTAATAAAAACACAGAGCTGGGAATTTGATTTTCCAAATAAGTGTTTATCATACCTTCATACTGGCTTTACATTCCCCAAAACATATCTTCTTGTAATTGTTCAGAGGCTTTTCTTATGATGGGGTAAAGACATTTATTTGTAATCGCACCACCGTGTACATTTTGAGAAATTCACAAAAAAAAAAAAAGAGGTGATTCTTTTGAACGTTTCCAGATGACAGGATCTTGTTAACCCTGTAGCAGGGTTCAGCAACTCCCAGTTTCATCAAGGCACTCTTGGGGTTTTACTGCTTGCTTTAATATGCACATACAAGCCCTGTGACTTACGCTTGGATAGGTCCCTGAGCCACTGTATAAGTAATATTTTCATATAAGGAAACTAACAATTGTATGGTAAGTACCCTGGCTCAGTTCAGACACAATATCAGTCACACAGATATACACACACACACACACACAGGCAATTCATTACATTTACCATTATTTACCAGATATCTAACTGCAATTCACATGATTTTCTTACTGGTGAGGGTTCTACTACAAATGATAACATAAGTGCCGGCTCTAATAATATCAATCACTGTGTGTTTGTGCTTTGCTGGCTGCCTAATGTATTTGTCTTCCACATCTACAGCTGCACGTTTTACCTTAAAACAACTTAGAATGACACAAACCATTGCCTTCTACTTATTACAGCCTTCGGCCATCCCACCTTAGCGATCTGATCATATTAGCTCTAGGGAACTCAATGTAGGCTGTGCTTGCGGATGAGTGACCTCTGAGGGCAAAAACAAATCTGGCGTCTGAACTGTGGAGGCAGTGGTTCAGTGGCAGCAAGCACCCATCCCATGAGTCAAGATAAAAAGCGAATTCTGCCACAATGGGGGAGGACTGGATGCCGACAGAAAAAAAACAATGTCCGTGTCCAGTTTCATTTTGCAAGTTTGTTTTCAAACCTCACAACAGCAATCCACCTAGGGGGCATATCACTAAGGGTGTGTGTCTTAGTTTTGTTTCCCCCTTCTTATTTTTTTAATTTCTTACCCATGCACCTGCTTTTGAAGCTGACAAGGATACCATGACATTTTCCTGCAGCTGGTAATTAAAGGCAACTACTTTTAAAGAGATTTAAATCACATTTTTGAACTCCCCTCTCTACATTCCTTAAACAAACAATGATGGTTATTTTACTCAGAAACTAGCTACTACCTGCAAGGCTTTTAATACACTCTCTCTGAAGGTACCCTTGTTGAAATGGTCAGTAGATATTATTGGTAGGATGAACTAGAAATATATGGATAAGTGGACCCTATTAAAAATGTGATGAAAGGCATACAGCAATTAGGCAACTGACCTTTTTCCATGTTTTTTTTTAATGGCAAGAATATGAATAAAATCCTTTTGAAAATACACTGATATGGTCCTGAAGATTGGTGAATTAATCTACACTCACCTAAAGGATTATTAGGAACACCATACTAATACTGTGTTTGACCCCCTTTCGCCTTCAGAACTGCCTTAATTCTACGTGGCATTGATTCAACAAGGTGCTGAAAGCATTCTTTAGAAATGTTGGCCCATATTGATAGGATAGCATCTTGCAGTTGATGGAGATTTGTGGGATGCACATCCAGGGCACGAAGCTCCCGTTCCACCACATCCCAAAGATGCTCTATTGGGTTGAGATCTGGTGACTGTGGGGGCCAGTTTAGTACAGTGAACTCATTGTCATGTTCAAGAAACCAATTTGAAATGATTCGACCTTTGTGACATGGTGCATTACCCTGCTGGAAGTAGCCATCAGAGGATGGGTACATGGTGGTCATAAAGGGATGGACATGGTCAGAAACAATGCTCAGGTAGGCCGTGGCATTTAAACGATGCCCAATTGGCACTAAGGGGCCTAAAGTGTGCCAAGAAAACATCCCCCACACCATTACACCACCACCACCAGCCTGCACAGTGGTAACAAGGCATGATGGATCCATGTTCTCATTCTGTTTATGCCAAATTCTGACTGTACCATCTGAATGTCTCAACAGAAATCGAGACTCATCAGACCAGGCAACATTTTTCCAGTCTTCAACTGTCCAATTTTGGTGAGCTTGTGCAAATTGTAGCCTCTTTTTCCTATTTGTAGTGGAGATGAGTGGTACCCGGTGGGGTCTTCTGCTGTTGTAGCCCATCCGCCTCAAGGTTGTACGTGTTGTGGCTTCACAAATGCTTTGCTGCATACCTCGGTTGTAACGAGTGGTTATTTCAGTCAAAGTTGCTCTTCTATCAGCTTGAATCAGTCGGCCCATTCTCCTCTGACCTCTAGCATCAACAAGGCATTTTTGCCCACAGGACTGCCGCATACTGGATGTTTTTCCCTTTTCACACCATTCTTTGTAAACCCTAGAAATGGTTGTGCGTGAAAATCCCAGTAACTGAGCAGATTGTGAAATACTCAGACCGGCCCGTCTGGCACCAACAACCATGCCACGCTCAAAATTGCTTAAATCACCTTTCTTTCCCATTCAGACATTCAGTTTGGAGTTCAGGAGATTGTCTTGACCAGGACCACACCCCTAAATGCATTGAAGCAACTGCCATGTGATTGGTTGGTTAGATAATTGCATTCATGAGAAATTGAACAGGCGTTCCTAATAATCCTTTAGGTGAGTGTATATCCCATCTTATACAAAGTATTTACAAAGATTTTAACTAATTGTCTTCAGTACACACTGGATTTCACCCCCAACTATGAGAACAAGCAGGATTCAGAAGTGGTTATAACACCATAGATCATATACAAGTTGTCCAAGAAGTACTGGAAAACTGCAGAGAATATGAGCTTCCCCTGTGCCTGGGCTTAGTTGACTATGAGAAAGCATTGGATTCAGTATATACAAACGCTTTGATCAGGGCTCTAAGAAATAAAAATATAGAGGAAACCTACAACTCTTAATAAATATATACAATAATGCAACATCAACAATCCGACTGCACCAAGACACTGATAAAATCAAGATCTGCAAAGGAGTACATCAAAGAGACACAATCTCTCCATAAATCTTCACGGCAACTCTTGAAGAAATGTTAAAGTCTTTGGACTGTGAAGAAAAAGGAATCAAGTTAAAAGGCTCTTATTTTAATAACTTAAGATTTACCGATGTCAAATTTCAAAAACTCCTGAAGACCTGCAGCTTCAAATTCAAGACCTCTCAGATGCAAACAAGAAAACTGGACTTAAAATGAACTTGAGTAAAACCAAAGTCATGTTCAACAGCATTTGGAAGTCTATTTGCCTGAAGAAAAAAGTATTTGATCAATGCATACTAACAGTGCTCACTTACGGCTGTGAAACCTGGTCACTAAATGCAAAAATGTTACAGAAATTGTGGAATATACAAAGAAGCATGGAAAGATGCATTATTGGAATAACAAGAAGAGAATGAATCTGAGAACAAACAAAAAATGTGTGACATCGTCAAAAGAGTGCAAATGTTAAAATGGCAATGGGCCGGACACATTGCGAGAACAGTTCAACAATGGACAAAGGAAGCTACCGAATGGATCCCAGGAGATGAAAAAATGCCTAGAAGACGACCACATAAAAGATGGGACAATGAAATAATAAACTTTGCAGGCTTGACATGGAAAAGAAACGCTATAGATCGAAGCATTGGAAACATCTTGAGGAGGCCTTCATCCAGCTGTGGATCGATATAGGCTGATGATGATGATGAAAATATATATTTATCTACAACTCCACACTAGATGAAGCTATTGCTGAAAATGTATGGATATGTCATGAACTAATCGTGTAAGACGCTTCAGGCAATCAGTTGGTGCCTTCTGTTTGCATCACACAACAAGATTCTATTCCCCCCTGATTGACTTAATCACAGGAGCTTGCTAATCTATGGAAAGCATGAGTGCAGAAGAGACGTGTACAGCTCATTCGCTGTCTCTCTTTCTGCTGGGTACCTCCTAAGGCTGATCCACAAACCACTGAAGAGAATGTGGCACCGCCTGTGATTGGTTCCCATCCCAGACTGCCTACTCAGCACAACCCGGACTCATTCCAGGAACATCTTTGACCTTGACCCAAACAGCTCAGGTTACTTCTGTGGGAGATTTAACTTGACAGAATCCTATGGTAGACCCTGTCAGCCACAGAATTTTCATAGGCCAACCAGCGATATATTTAAAAGTACAGCTGTGGTAAAAAGAGAACATTAGCCTCCACCTCAAGACATGGACACCTGAAAATATTACACCTGTGAAACTTAGAAGTAATCCAATGAACAATATGAATTAAACAAAATAATCACATTGGTAATCATGGGTTCAAATGAAAGATGTGAAAAATCAAATGAAACGTTTCAATAGAAAGGTCTGAGGAAAAAACAGCTTTTTCTGTGGAATTCCCTTTGGATGCATACATACAAACATGCACACGCACATACATTACATATACATTTAGTCATGTCCCTTGCAAACATCTGTCTCAACTCATTAGACATGTATTTAAATTAATCTGTTACTTATTATTAAACAGCCCCCACAGTAACCTGCTCAACAAAGAGAACATTTTTATTGTATTAATTACATCTATGGCCACTTAGACTAGACGTGCCTTTTTTAAGCAGCTGGTAAACTCGCAGGGCAGGCTGAGATCGGCTGGACACAGATCATTAGCATGCGGTTTGCCGTTCCTGCTTGGTGACATCAGGGATGCAAATCAGTTCTCATCCAGCTTTTGGATGGTGATTTCTCAGAGAGGAAGGGCTGAGTGTTGAAAGAGCCGAGATGACGTGTGTGTGTGTGTGTGTGTGTGTGTGTCTGCAGGGGTGCACGGCTGGCGAGCGATCTGCAGTTCAGAGAGATGGCAGGATCTCATTGGTCTGCTGGTGGAAATGTGTGTTGATTTTGAGGGGAGGGAAGCATGAGAGTTTTCCCTTTAGCCCTTTGTAAATGTGCTTGTGTCAGGAGATGGTTTTATTGCTTTCTGCTTGGCCTAGGCTTTCATTCAAGTTTTAGAACAACAGTGGCTTAGGACAATGATTCAATAAATCAAGAAATAAACTAATATAGAAAAAACTATCTATCCATCACTCACTACTATAGTGCTGTAACCAGACAGTCTGAATTGGAAGACCTCCCACTCAGGGTAGCCTCCCTTTAATTCAGAAGTTCCTCAGATTTGCTCTCTTCCCTAGCCTGCCCAGGCAATAGAGCATAATTCAATCAAAATGTGCAAGCCACTCACGAATTCCACGCCCAACTTCCCACAAAGGAGCTGTACACCTCGGCTTTATCAGCACCCAAGGCAGCCATACACAAATACATGCAAATGTGTCTCCAAAGCACAGCAGCACACATGAGCGCCACCTTTATTTTGGGCTGCGCGTTGCATTAGTCACCGAAAGCTACAGGTATCCTTTGACTCCTGCTACAGCTGGACTGCTTCTGCTCGGTTCTTTGTCTCTGCACCTAAAAGACGCTCATTTCCGCAAAACACAGTTGCATTCGCATTTGGCCACATATAACACTTGCATTAAACTTGACCAGCGGTAAGTTGGCCAACGGTGCCAACAGTGCAAGAATGCATTCGTGTGTCATTACATCATTACATTGCAAACCAATGCAATGGGCTGCCTCTGGAGAGCAGACAGTGGTGTGAGGTTTGCACAGGTTGGCACTATAGGCTGGAGCTGGAGGTCTTACCTGTGGTAGGGCGGAATTGATCTGTCTCTGGAGGAGGTCCCTCTCATGGACCACGTCCTGCAGTTTGGTCTGGGTCTGAATCAGGGTCTCCTGAGTCTCCCGGAGCGATTCCAGCAGTTTGTCCCTCTCGTCCAACATGTTGACCATCAGCTGCTCGAAATTGCTGTCGGGGTCCGAGCCGTTCTGGGACCCCCGTTGGGAACTCATGGAGTCCCCTTCGTTTATGGTCGGCATCACCTCGCACATCATCTTGCCCTCCTTGCCTTTTCGGTTTGACTTCCACTAGATCGCCGTTACCAAATTGCAAAGATGCCCAAAAGCCCACACAAGGTCATAAAGGAGGGGATTTGATGCTAAACTCACATTGGAGTATAGTCTCGTCCACAATATATGAAGAAAAACATGCTCCTTGACTTTTAGTTTAGCCACACTGGGCACAGCTAATAATAATATTAATAATAATAAATACTCGGTTTGCTGCAATTTACCCAATTCCACATGAGTGCAATGCTGGTCTTACAAATGCAAATTAATAAAACGAGTTTGGATTTAAAATACTCGCACTCCAGGCGGCTTTTTTATGCTCCTTCTCTCTTACTCCCCTCGGCCAGCTGTTCACTTATCCCATCCGCTGGATATTGGATTGATTCAGACGAGCGAAGAAGACAGTCCAGCCCATGAGCAGCGATGCAATAGTTCCCTGTGCGAGCCGGTATAAAGCACAGCCATCCAGCGCGTCTCAGGCGATGCCGTAGCCTTCTTCCACCGACAGCCACCGGTTGCCGTTCATCTTTCTGTTACCGAAACGGAGAAAGACATTTTTTCTCTGCCGCATCCTCCGCCGGTTCCTCCGCCATCCCCCTTCTCAAGCCAACAAACTACTGCCCCCCTCCTCTCTCCCCAGCCCGGAGCTCATTGCTGCCGCGGCTGCTGTCACTGCCGCTTACGCAAACGGCGCAGCCGGGCCATCAGCAAACCCGGGTACGCACCATCCGTGCGTGGACTGCAGGGGCTTCCTGCGCCTTTACGCGAACGGCGCCGGCAATTCCTTCCTTTGCCTGTAAGCCAGTTTTATATCCACCAAGCGTTTTACGAAATATCTCAGCAGGTTTCTGCCAACGACCGTCAAACTGTACAGTAAAAACTCCCCTCATCAGCACCACACACGCACGCACGCAGCCCAGCGTAGAGCACTGGGGTCCTGTAATGAAGCTGGAGAGCGCAGGCCTTTTGCAGCGCTCCCTGGCGGGGCTGCAGCTCAACTCCCCCCATCGCGATTGAAAGCACAATCGTCCTATTAATTATTCTATTAAGGAACTAAACCGGGAGTGTCAAGGGGATCTGGCTCTGCGCGTTAATCGTTTAATACATAATGCATTGCCTCTGAGCTCATTAAGACAACTCATTTGCATTGCATAATATCATGGTGGCAAATGTAAATACAATGCTAAGGAATAGGCTTCACCCATCATACCGTAAACTCCTTTATTAATGTGTTTTCATGTATATTATAATCAGTGGTGGGATTGGGAATAAACTGGGGGAACCCTAGATAGCAGTATTTTTTTAAGAGGTTAAGAAGCTATATAACTAAGTATGGATATGCAGAGCACATGCATACTGTAAAGGTTCTCACTGTCTGATATACTCTAATAATCAACCATAAAAACATTGAAATACAAATTAACAAAACACATACACATACTCATACACATACATTGTGGTCTGTTGAATACTGAGTGGGATCTGTGTTACCGAGGCTTACAGTGGTCAGAAGTGCACACTTATTTGTAATAATAATACATCTACATGCCATTTCGATATCTGCCAAAAAAGTAATTATTTATTTCAAATGTATTATTATTATTATTATTATTATTATTATTTAAACCCCTTGACCCTCACCAGGATAAGCGTTTTCGAAGATGGATGGATGGATTGTATTTAAGATGGGTAGCACTTCCTGGACCACAAAAACAAACAAACGGCATTGGGCATTTTTGAAAAGAAGATCTTGCCAGGTCTCTAGTACTGCTAGTGTTGTGTAATTCTGCATCCACTGACAGATGTGTAAACAACTGTAAAATTACTATTTTGAACAATAATTCAAATCATATTTTAAAATAAAATTTCAGTCACAGAAGATGCTGAAACTCCTGCCCTTTTCAGAGCCCCACCAGCATGACGTAATGCGCCGGTGTCGAAGATCTCGCGTGGTTCTGCGGGAGCTGAGCTCAGTTCCATGATGGCTGCAGATCCTGGAGGAGTTCATTTCAATCTCTCCTTTATTTCTTTCCGTTTCCCCTTGTCTCTGCTTGTCGTTGAGACATGGCAGGAGCCACGGACACGATAACCGGCCACATATCCCCGCCGCCATGCCCAAGAAAGGGAACAGAAAACGGCTGAAGTTCCGGGCCGAGGATGTGTGCTCGGAGTCAGGTATCTGTGCCGGCCGTCACGGCAGCGGCGTTAGGCCGCAAACAGACCCAAGAGCGGAGGGCGGGGCCTCGATTCAGAGAGTGATTACGTGTTCTTGTAAATAAGTACCTAACTAATTAATTGCTAATAAGTGCTGTTTATTTAATTTAAATTGTACAACTATCGAATTATATAAGACACGTACACATTTACCAGAAGTTGATGATTATCGCGACTTAACAGCTACTGTGTGATAAGATTAATAATGATTTCCATTAGTTGTGTGAAGACAGTCGCATTGCCAGTACAAACCTATTGAACACTGCATGGTCTAAACCAGTCTAGTAAACATCCAGACATGCCACGGGGTATGTTCATGTGTGTAGTGAGTATTAGGACTAAGGGTAGATGGTTACGCCACTGTTTTTATTAACACTTCTAACTGTCCTAATAGACGTTTTTCTCCTCTGCAGTTACTGTGGCCGATTACGCCAATTCCGACCCAGCCATTGTGAAGTCTGGGAGGGTGAAAAAAGCTGTTGCAAATGCAATCGAAAAAGAAGGTATGCTTTGCATTGCTTGTGTCATAAAAATAATAAAAAGCTTGTTAAAACATTTATGGAAAGTTATATTAGTTTTACTTCTGTCCACATTTGCTTTTATGGTGCCGTGTGCAATAGTTACACTGCATAATGTTTAAAATACTATGCCTGATTACCTCTTCTAAGTGATCCACTGCTTTTTCTTGCATTTAGAATAAATAAGCTTCATGTAAATGCTTACTACACAAGTCTTTGACAACTTTGTCTATTGAATACTGTCTTTAATGCTAGATCTCAATTGAATATTGCAGGTTGCAGCCTCTTACCACTCTAAATTCAGACTATTTTATGTAGTTTTGCTTAAAATGCTGTCTGGTAACTGTTCAGTTTGAGCGTCTTTCTGTCCCTTTTACTGTTCTTCAAATTATTATAGAGATAATTCAGGTTTGCCACCTGTTTCAGGTTTGGCTAATGCCTAGGATTACAAATGTACAGTGAGGGAAAAAAGTATTTGATCCCCTGCTGATTTTGTACGTTTGCCCACTGACAAAGAAATGATAAGTGTATAATTTTAATGGTAGGTGTATTTTCACAGTGAGAGACAGAATAACAACAAAAAAATCCAGAAAAACGCATTTCAAAAAAGTTATAAATTGATTTGCATGTTAATGAGGGAAATAAGTATTT
This sequence comes from Amia ocellicauda, assembly GCF_036373705.1. Classification (NCBI taxonomy): domain Eukaryota; kingdom Metazoa; phylum Chordata; class Actinopteri; order Amiiformes; family Amiidae; genus Amia; species Amia ocellicauda. The sequence continues at coordinate 10,887,240 of NC_089854.1, forward strand.
GATCCCCTATCAATCAGCAAGATTTCTGGCCCCCAGGTGTCTTTTATACAGGTAACGAGCTGAGATTAGGAGCACTCTCTTAAAAGGGAGTGCTCCTAATCTCAGCTCGTTACCTGTATAAAAGACACCTGTCCACAGAAGCAATCAATCAATCAGATTCCAAACTCTCCACCATGGCCAAGACCAAAGAGCTGTCCAAGGATGTCAGGGACAAGATTATAGACCTACACAAGGCTGGAATGGGCTACAAGACCATCGCCAAGCAGCTTGGTGAGAAGGTGACAACAGTTGGTGCGATTATTCGCAAATGGAAGAAACGCAAAATAACTGTCAGTCTCCCTCGGTCTGGGGCTCCATGCAAGATCTCACCTCGTGGAGTTTCAACGATCATGAGAACAGTGAGGAATCAGCCCAGAACTACACGGGAGGATCTTGTTAATGATCTCAAGGCAGCTGGGACCATAGTCACCAAGAAAACAATTGGTAACACACTACGCCGTGAAGGACTGAAATCCTGCAGCGCCCGCAAGGTCCCCCTGCTCAAGAAAGCACATGTACAGGCCCGTCTGAAGTTTGGCAATGAACATCTGAATGATTCAGAGGAGAACTGGGTGAAAGTGTTGTGGTCAGATGAGACCAAAATCGAGCTCTTTGGCATCAACTCAACTCGCCGTGTTTGGAGGAGGAGGAATGACCCCAAGAACACCATCCCCACCGTCAAACTAGGAGGTGGAAACATTATGCTTTGGGGGTATTTTTATGCTAAGGGTACAGGACAACTGCACTGCATCAAAGGGACGATGGACGGGGCCATGTACCGTCAAATCTTGGGTGAGAACCTCCTTCCCTCAGCCAGGGCATTGAAAATGGGTCGTGGATGGGTATTCCAGCATGACAATGACCCAAAACACACAGCCAAGGCAACAAAGGAGTGGCTCAAGAAGAAGCACATTAAGGTCCTGGAGTGGCCTAGCCAGTCTCCAGACCTTAATCCCATAGAAAATCTGTGGAGGGAGCTGAAGGTTCGAGTTGCCAAACGTCAGCCTCGAAACCTTAATGACTTGGAGAGGATCTGCAAAGAGGAGTGGGACAAAATCCCTCCTGAGATGTGTGTAAACCTGGTGGCCAACTACAAGAAACGTCTGACCTCTGTGATTGCCAACAAGGGTTTTGCCACCAAGTACTAAGTCGAAGGGGTCAAATACTTATTTCCCTCATTAACATGCAAATCAATTTATAACTTTTTTGAAATGCGTTTTTCTGGATTTTTTTGTTGTTATTCTGTCTCTCACTGTTAAAATACACCTACCATTAAAATTATAGACTGATCATTTCTTTGTCAGTGGGCAAACGTACAAAATCAGCAGGGGATCAAATACTTTTTTCCCTCACTGTAGCTACTGTGTACTGAGGGCAGTGTGTGCTGTGGCTTGTGTTCCAGTGAAATTGCTGTGTGGTTTGGAGGCCTCTCATGGTCCGGTGCAGGAGGTGCTGTCGTCTGCGGTGCCTGGCAGCGGGCAGGACTGCGAGAGCAGCGACGAAGTGGACCGAGAAGGTAGCCACACTGATCTGAAGGTTTTCCGGAAAAAGAAAAGCAAGAGACGCAAAGGTAGCTGTGGAATCGCATATAAACAAAACAAAATGTGTTGGAATGAGAGAGAGAAACCTCAGTTTTTGTTCCTTGAAGCAATATAAGTCTAAACTGAGAACCACAATTTCTTACCTCAAATTTTTGTTAATTTTTTTTTTATTATTATTTTTTTTTTAAGAAAGCAGTGAGGCAAGCGATGGAGACGAGTACCCCATTGACATCTGGCTGCTGTTGGCTTCATATATCCGCCCAGAAGACACTTGCAAATTTGCTTTGATCTGCAAGAATGCTTGGACTGTCACTTGCACTGCTGCATTTTGGACCAGGTTATACAGGAGGTAAGATGTGCTTTTTGCGCCCCAGTGCTTCTGTTCTGCTGGAGGGAGCTGCTGTGGCTTTGTGAGGTTGCATCAGTGCTTCTGTCATCAACTCAGCATGTTAAAGGCCTTGTGACCCGTTTAAATGAAATCGCAACCATAACCATCTTTCATAGAACAGGTAATATTATGCAGTTAGTCCCGTTAATTCCCTGTTGTGCTGTGTAGAGAGGCATCTACAATCTTGTAAATTCAGGGTTTGGTGACTTTAATGTTTTCTTGTTTTTCAGACACTATAATTTGGATATAGATTTGCCTTTCCGCCTGCAGCCTGACTGCATTGGGAAGATGCGGTGTCTTCGCGCTTGTGTGATTCGCTCTCTCTTTCACCTGTATGAGCCTTTCAGCTCTCGCGTCTCCAAAAGCCCCTCTTTCCCAGAGTCCACTCCCACCACGCTTCTGAATTCCAAGGTAAATGGTTGTTGGTGGTATTAGACGAGTTATAGTTGTCTATCTAATGGTGTGTGGAACTTGAACACTACTTCTGTACTGGTTTAGTGAGATATCAAACGTCGATGTTATTTTCATTCATCTTTTTTTCTCTTCCCCTCCAGTGCTTGCTCTTTTGGGTCAACAAGGTAGATGGGAATAGGCCAGAACCAATGTGGGAATTCAATTTCAAATTTATTAAGCAGGTAAGCATCTCTAAAGTAACCATAACCACTGGAATTCCTTGCACAATTAACTTGGAATTGGACTTGCATAGTTCTCCTTCAGTGTAACTTATTATACTGGCATTTTGAGTTATGAACTTCAATTAATCGAGGATCATAAATAGAATCATATGTCTTTAGTTCTATTAGCATGTTACTTATCACACCACAGCAAATAAGTGATTTTCATGTAGACGTGTACTATATTGGGCATTGTTCTATATTAAATCTAAAGCACTGAATCTATCAATACAAAATTAATAACTACTAAGTTTAGATCAGTAAATATCGTAATTTAAGTGTCAAATGGATGTCGTGTGTACAAAGCACATGTATACTTATGAGAGACACGGTAAGAACATGCATCTATACATTTTGTGTTTTGATGCATAATTTGTATACAGAAGCACTGATTTAACTTGATTTAAAATGTTTCAGCCTGCCAAGTTTAAGAACGGCTGTGGAAATGGACTCCAGTTTCCCAGGCAGTACCGAGATGTTCACACTAACCCCGACGAGGACTGCTATCTGCTGCAAGTCACCACGCTCAATTTCATCTTTACCTCCGTCGCAATGGGCATGACATTATCCCTGGTGAGTACAGGGAGCAGACTGCTGCAGTATTTTCAAATGTGACTTACTGTGGACCACTTCATTATGGGTAATCTCACATCATGAGGGGAAGGGTTGTGCTAATCTCATTGGGTTTCCTATACTCCAGCGAGTATTTTATTTGAAATGCCAGCGAGTGTGTTCAGTTTTCCCATCTGTGATGAGTTTGTTCTTTTTTCCCCCCTCTGCAGTTCACTATAAACGTGAGTACAGACATGAGACACCACCGCGTGAGGCTGGTGTTCCAGGACTCGCCTATCCTGAGAGGCAAGAAGCCCCGAAATGAGCAGGGGGTGCAGGTGGTGTTGGACCCTGTGCACAGTGTTAGTCTCGTGGACTGGTGGCACCCCCAGTACCCCCCAGCACCGTCGGCCTAGATCTCCTACTAACATGCTCTCCTCCAACACCCCCCCTCCCTCCGGCTCCATAAAAAGCAATTCCCAAGCCACACAATTTGAGAAGATGTTGGCAAAGATGACGCTTCTTGGAAACAAAACACAGCATTCGTAAGGATGCATACATGCCCGTTTGCTGCAAACCGTCATGGGATGAACACGGTGCTACATCGTAGTGAACTGTACACTATATGTTGTGTGATGCTGTTTGACTGCCAGATTGAAAAGGGTGGATAAATGACTGTTTCAGAAGTGTCTTCGTTTACAGCATATCCTGAAAGCTCTTTAAATGTTTTATTCAGCACTTTCCACTTGGCATAACACTTGATGACAGGAAATAGATATATTTTTACATTTTAATTGAGACCTCAATTTTTGACCAGATCCTAGTTTTACAGTTTGTTTTTATTCTTTTGTTTTGAAATAGACATATGGGAAACTGCCGAGATTATTTGCAATGGGACCAAAATCTTTAGGTTTTTGCTTTTTCCTGCACACCTGTTCTATAGACCATTTAGTTTGTATGATCTCAATGCTTCTGAATACATCAGTCTGTATTATCATCCTTTTATTGGTAAAGTAGTCTACAATGTACAGTGAGTAACTGGAACTTCACCAAGTAATCCAAACCTGTGCACTTTCCACTGAGGGCTGCATTATGCTAATTTTTCTGTCCAGTCCCAAATGTACTGAAGACCTCACAAGCTTAATTTGACCAATCTTGTAAGAACTACAATTAAATTGTAAGAATTGTGTGTTTGGATTTAATTTCTGAGGCAATTGTCAGTCATTTCCATACATGGACTATCACTGTGTTTGTATCAAAAAAAATGTAGCATGTTTGATTTGTACTTCCAATTTAAATTGCTACAGTAAAGCAAATGGAAAAATGTCCCATGCTCCTTTTGTTTCACATTGTAGAATTATGCAGTTTCTTCCAAAGAGCTTGTTTACATTGTGTTGTACTGCTGTGGTCATATAAACACTAGTGTTCTGCAATGACAAATCTGTATGAAGTTCAAAACTGTCTTGTTAATTATAAAAAAATCCATAATACCATAATTTAAGCAGTGTGTGGAGAGAGAATCTAAATAGCACCTTCTCAGTCTTGACAGTTTCTGTGTGTTCTCATTGTTCCTGTTTGTTTGTCATCACCTACAGTACTTCATGAGTGAACACAAGGTGGTGGTAGTGCTCCAGTCTACATATCGACTGCCTTTAAGTCTTTATCCAAAACAAATATTTATGGTTTAACAGATTATCGCAATCACCGTAGTTTCTTTTGGAAAATGTTTATTCTGTTTTTCATTTCCCTTCTCGTGGGAAAACCAGACCAGTTTCTGGTCTAGGAAACATTGCATTGTAAAACTAATACCCTACAACAGGGTAATAAACCTTCTGGAAGTTCACAGTCTTCTGGCTGTTGTAATTGAGTTCCCAGTTACTTCACTGTTAAGATTATCTGATTTACTGGATGGTTTTAACTTCCCTATCGACTATAAATTATTTTATAAAGTACTGCCTTGAATCAAACCAATCTGTGTCTTCTGCTATAAAGCAATTTACAATCCTGTTGTATATGTCTAACTGATAAAATAAGTAATTAAGAGCTACAGTTAGAATGATAACCTAAAGAGTGTGGCCCTCCAAAAAATTTGTTTCAGACCTCCGCTCTATAGTTTTCTAGGACAGGAGCTGGACACTGCTCACAATACTGAACACACTGCATGGCATTTCATTTTAAATTGGTCTATAAAAGTAGCTGGATTGTGACTGCAGAACAATAAATAGTTTCTGTTTGTAGGTTTCTAAATTGTTTTGATGTAGCTTCGAGGGAATAAGTGTGTAAACCAACTAATCCCATGTTATCATTATCATCCATCGAAGTTGTAAGTGATCTATAGTATATACAGTTCTGAAAAAAATTAACCACTTAACATTGATTTCTGAACTTGGAGTTGTCTCTTAATTTTTCCCAGAGCTGTATATAGTATTTTTCACTAGTAACTATGGCCGGTCTGCCATGGGCAGTCAAGCTGTGGCTGATCTGATTGTGTGGTATATAAGGAAGCCACCTGCTGGAACTGAATGTTTGCATGCTCAGGTAAGCAGTCCTCAGTCCTTCCAGGTAAGTGTGGATATTTAGTGATTAATATCTAATTTATTTAAAAATGTTATTAAAGACCAACTTCTTAATTTACAAAGCATTTGATAAACCAGGTAATTATTATATTCACAGTCATTTGTTTCAAGGGTTTTTACATTTAAAGTAGATTGGGTTACTTGGAGATCACTTGCCTGGCCCTGTTTTTCTTTTTTGCATTGTGCATTGTCATACTTGTGACAGATTGTAAGCTTGCTGCCATTATCGTTAATGGCCCGAAGTCTTTTGTTTAGTATGATAGTTAGAAACACATTTATTAATTCAAGCTTCTTTAGGTGATACATTGGAATTCTCTAAATCATATTCAATAATAAATAGGCACATCACCATCTTTCATTGCATGTCCCATATGCTAAATATACTAACTTAAAGAATAGAGGGATCATGGACAATTGCATAGACGTTCAAGTTGCATTTTTTATTTTTTTACAAAGTAACTTGTTCTTATATACAATCTGCAATCTAGTCTTTTTGTTGATTCATTGTAATTGAAATGAAGATTTCTCATTTAATGTTGCTGTTGAAAACTAAATCAGCCAAGCTCCCTACAGCAGGGGCAAAGATCCCCTGCTGTAGGGAGGACAAGATTACGTATTCACATTTTAGAGATGTTTATTTGTAGTTTGGACATCTAGTAGTGGATTTACTTCATGATCCAAGATTCATCACCAATTCCAGAAATCCATGGTCTCAAAGGCATCTTACACAGAATTGATTCAGGTATTGAAAGTCCTAAATGGGATGTATAAGATGCGCAATCACAAACACATTGGAATAACGTATGGGATTCAAATTTCAAAATTGTACTTCTATTCTCTCTGGAAATTAAATAATTAACATATTTTGCTCTCCATATTTTGTTCCTTCAATTAGTTGGTAGTTTGGTAGTGAAATCAGCTGTCATGCATGACATATATTGAAGCTCCATGATTTGACTACTGCTGGATGAAAAAGGAAGCCCTAAACAAATCAATATACATACAAATTAAATGCATGCTTATTTTTAAGTATTATTGAAAATCATGCTGAATCTGTCTTCTGTTACAGTGGTTTTAATCTCACCACTGTCGAAGTAAACCATTATCTGAACAGAATCTTTGCTTTGGCCAGGTAATGTCTGGTATACCAATAGAAAATATCATACTGACACATTGATATTGAATCCATTCTGTCGATTCCAAACCCATACGGGAACAACCTTCTCAATCTGACCCATCAAAGCTGACCATCCCAGAGCCATTCACACTCTCTCCTGCCTCACCCAGCCCAGCACCCAAAGAGTAATGATTAACGCTGGATCTCAGCAAATAATCCCTCAGAGATCCTGCTCAAAATGAACAGGCCGGACTGAACTGTTTGCTGAGGGTTATGAGAACAATAACCATAAAATGTGTGGCTGAATTAGTTATAGGAGCAGTAGGTGCTGGTGGGTGTCAGAGCTGGTGCCCACTGCTTCGGATATGAACGGTCAGGGACATTGGATGATTACACTACAGAGAGTGTTCTACCCCATTCTCGCCATTGTGGGGATCCCCTGTGAGTAGACACATTATATATTTGTTTTGGGAGATGAATATAATATGTCTGTGAATGTCTTGTCTTGTTGAGGGACTGAAATTAATAATATTAGATGCATGGCTTTAGATCAAATTGCATCTCTCTGGGTTACTGACACACCCGATTGAGGCTTCATACAGGGCAGATTTCAAGATGTGCTGTTGAAGTTTTTATAAAGCTATGGATTCTCAAATATTATTTAATTGAAAAGTCAAATATAATTGTAAAAGTATGTGTGCGCAGTTTATTCATTTGTGCCCATGCTTTTTTAATTGATGACCCCAATTTGACAAACTGAGCCATGAATGAGACACCATTATAATTAATCACTCAGGCACACAGTTTACTAAATTGTGATAAGAAATTTTTAATCCTCTCTGGGGATCCATGTTAAGCCAGATAAACAAATAACTGAATCTTTATAAGTGGTACAAAAGATACATGTTTTGGGGAGAAACTGTGTCTCTCTATGTCTCAAAAAGGGCAATCTAATTAATTCCATTCAATGAATTACACTATTTTGGGGTCACCTATTTTTCACTGAGTTTGTACTAATCTACTCTCCACTATAATTCCTGTAGCCTATGCACTTTCTACAGAAAGAAAGCAATACAAAATTGGGGGGGCCACATATAAAAATGGGTGTAATTCCTACACCGTTCACCCAGTTTGGATGTAACTACCCTCAGATTAAAGATGAAAGTCTACACTTAAAGCACATCTTGATTGTTTCCTTTCAAATCCATTGTGGTGGCGTACAGAGCCAAAATGATGACAATTGTGGTGTCACTGTCCAAAGATTTATTGACCTAACTGTATACTATTTCCAAAGTCACTATAAGTCAAACAAAGAAGATGAGCTTCATTTCAATTCTAACATTCCTTTCAATCCATAATTATTTGCACCATTTACAAGTACAAAAGACTACAGACCTTCCTCAACTAAAACAGATTTCAAAAACTGATTTATCCTAATTTCCTGGGTCTAAAGGAAGGATGAGACTTCTAAAGTATTGATTTAACATTATTCTTTGTCTGTTGCTTCTTCTTTCTGGTTAATCTATATCATCATAATCATCAACATGATCATCTTTTTCTTTTCGTTCATCCTCTTGTTAGCCAACATTGTGACCTTCCTAATTTTCTGGAGGAGGAACTGCATGCTCTCGAGATCCAGCACATACTACCTGATGGCTATTTCAGTGGCTGACACTATGGTGCTAGTCCTTATCGTAGTGCTGGAGATCACCCTGAAGTACAATGTGGATGAGCCGTACTGGAGCAGAGACCCATGGTGTAGCCTGAGGGACATCTTCAACTACGGTGCCTACAATGCTTCCACCTGGCTCGTGGTTGTCTTCACAATGGAGCGTTTCATAGCCATCAACACCCTGAAGCTCAAGGCCAAACTTTGCACCCCAAAGAGTGCTATGATCATCATTGCGGTGGTCTTTGTCTGCAGCCACTTGTTCGCCATTCCCTACTTCTGGTCCAACAAGTCCAGCTTCAACGAAAGCAACCACCACTTGCTCTGGGCTTGCGTTTACAACCAAGATTTACGTTCACTTTACGTCCACTCCCTGGTGTGGTTCCAGACAGTGCTGGTTTACATCCTCCCATTCATCATCATCTTCTCCCTCAATGGGCTGACACTCCGGCAGATAGTCAGGAGCAACAAGGTCCACTCTGAGACCAGTGGCCCCCAAAGGTGTGGCCTCCACTTCCGCTCCAAGAAGAGGAAATCCATGCTCCTCCTCATCAGTGTGTCCATGACATTCGCCCTGCTCTCCTTCACCCGCTTCATCACCCAGCTCGTCCTGCGCCTGGGTTTCTACGACATCAATCGCAACAACTACTCCTTGCCCATCAACGTGGCCGCTGACATTGGCACCATGCTGGACCTAAGCAACACCGCCATTAACATGTACCTGTACGCCTGCACCCAGACCAAGTTCCGCAAAGAGGTGGTCACCTGCATCAAACTAGCCATCTCCCCCTGCATGACCTGCAAGCCCCCTCGGTACGATTACCCCTCGGTGATCTTCCAGCTTTAACCAGAGTAACTATATGACAATCCCCAATTTCATTCCTTCACATAGGAACATGAGAATGTGGCAGGCATTCCCCTTGAAGGGTTAAAATTGGGAAACAGACAAGTTGAGGTGATGTGCTGGCAACCTCTCCCTTAGCATGCGATGACATCTCTGTCAGGTTGGGAGAGGTGGAGGTGAAGTTCAAGGCATAGTGTAAGCTTTGTGTTCTTGCAATGTAGCCAATACATATAAGGGTTATGCATTTGCGAACAGGAGGAATGAATTAGGGGTTAACCTTACTGCAAGATGGAAAAATCACTGTGAAGGGTGAGAACTCATAACAGGAGTTCAGGTACAAAATGTGCCAAATAACGTGCAACATCATTATCGGTCACCTGATGCACAAAACAGTGTATTATTGGCCTCTTATCACCTTTTTTGTATTCGCCAATTCCTTTTTTTGGTCTATAAAATGTTTTGTATAATCATGAATCCCCTGTTCTCTGCATGAGATGTTCATTTTTTGATTTAATACATTTCCTATTTCACTGATCTAATGTCTAGCATTTTCCCACCCCACACCATCTCACCCGTTTGGTTGGTAGCAGCTTACAGATCCAATAATTTAAAACACAAGATTTTTTAAGGATTCCAACTTGGCTGAGGAGTTTGTACCACACTCCCACGACTGACTGTGTTCTGTCTCGAAGCTTCCTAAAACTTAGTTTGCAGTTGTGACCCAGGTCATTAAATGAATTAGCTGTCTTAGGGATGTCCCCTAGATTGATTTTGTCAGTACCTGTCAGCGTTCAGAATGCCTGAATCAAGTCCCCACATAGTCGTATTTGAAATGACTGTTATTTGAATGTGTCTGAGTATGATATTCCTTTCTGACCAATAATCAATTTATTTGCTCTCATTTGTACTTTTTCTGGAGCAGCAATATACCTCTGTTAGTGTGGTGACCAGAACTTAGTACAACCTTACAAATGAAGTGTGCTGAATGCACATTACCTTCCTTGATTTGATTTGTCATCATGTCTCTCCATTAAGCAAATTGTATGTATCAAATGATTAAAAATTAGAACCTATTTTAACTGCTTTACTGCTCAGAATATTTTGAGCTATAGCCAAAGTATCACAGTGAACCTTTTTGGAGAAGCACAGTGAAATGAGATTGAGACACAAACAAAGACACACAGAAAGCTTCATTTTCTGTTCTCTCACTCACGTCAAACAAGCTGTACATTAAGGATTTTAATTCTGACTGACTATTTAATGGAAAAAGAGAGATGGCTATCGGAAAGGTTGTTTGCTGTTCAAAGACACAGGATCATCTTTCTTAAACAGTGATATATAAAACATCTGTATATGTACACACTGCTCTTGTATATCCTTGTATATCATGTAAATAAAGGCTGCAATCTGAGTTGCTTAAGCACAAGATCATACTGATAAATTATGTTTGTACTAGAGTGTGGATTTCAAATTAAATTTCACAAGAGGTCGATGGCTTCTTCGGGACAACAAAGCAAACAGACGGCACTAACAACGAGAGATAAACTATACAGAGGAAAAAGTACTTGATTTTGTATTACTATTCCCACAGACATTTTGAGTATCCAGACAGTAATTTAATTGAACACTGACCTCTACTGGCAGAGCTTGTACAACATCATATTTTTATTTAATATATATATATATATTTAATGTTGATTCTGTGCTGCAGAATGTATTTAAAGACTAAATAAAAACTGCATGCCCCAGAACACCTCTATAATGCAACAATGCTTTTAGCACATGTCAGTACATCGGTGTCTAAATGGCCTAAATTCGATTAGTAATTATTGCAATTAAAATGACCCATTTCGCCTTGAATCAGAAGCAGATTTCTTCTGGAATTATGTGGATGAAAGATTTTGCAATTTCTTTGCAGTTAAATGAAAAGGAAATTAAACTGCATTTTAAGAGTGAACTGCGGTCATAAAAATGCATGCTGCTTCAAAGCTTAGATACTTTGAACTATATCTTGTTAAAAGTCTGTAATAATTGAAGGTTCAGTCATTTAAGATGTGCTTTCACTAATCAAAACAGCTTTGGACACACACATCAGATACAGGCACACTTATCCAGTGCCATAAACTGGCTGATATGGGATTGGTGGAATAAGGATTCTGTTTATTTAACAAAGTTAAGACAGTGTGTGTGTGTGAATGTGTCCATCCACAGAATTAAATGAATATTTCTATGAATAACACTATGTAACACAATTTTTGTTCCTGGGTAGTAAGTGTTATTACAGTGATTTACAGTACAATCATAAATCTCAAAAAACTACTCACTTCTAAATCTTTTGTAGTCATTTTTGTATTACTTTAGTACAAATACATGTTAATTTGGATTCATATTTTTTTTTCTGACTTTATGTGAATGAAAAGACACATTCACCCGTTTTCTCATTGGAAATAGGTAAATTTCAAAATATCACTGTCCTGGTCATAAAAGCAGTTTGTGGGGAATAATAGCCATTTTCTATACTTCTGAAGCATAAGCAATTAGGAAATAACACTTACTACCCAGGAACCAAAAAATAAAATAAAATTGTAACATGGTGTAATAGGCCCTGTTAGTGCTGGTATCAAATTCACTTTGGGAGTGCACATGTAGCCGCCCTCAAACAAATGTCTGTAAGTTACTGCGTTCTTTGATTGGACTATGTCATGGGATTTTGGTTGCAGCTTGGGAATGCACATCTAGACTTTTTTAGAGAAATATTCCTTTGAATAAAGATCTAATCATATTTTAAATGCTAAGGATGGAAGGAAGAGCAGGTCTGGATTGTACCTGGATGGTAGAACTCAAAGGAAACATCAGGTTGATTCTGGCACACGGCTGGCAGGACAATGCTTTAACCAAAAAACTGGTCCAAACTGAAGGTTTGAAAACTCCTCAAAGTCAAGGTGAGAGGATGCAATGTTTTGTGGAAGGTGCTGGTTTCAAAAGGAACATGTGATAGATCCTGTGACACTTTTAACAGGATCAAGGGTGATGATATGAGAAAAGAGAACCAATACATTATGCGTAAATCTTTTATGGATTTAAGTAGTTTTTCCTGTTTCACACCAAACCTTCCAGGTCTCTCTTTCAACATCTGAATGATGCTTCCTGCTTAAACAAAGGACCTATTTAGCTTTGAAACAGAAGCAGATTTCTGCCCAGAATTGTGTGGCTGAAAGAAACAATGTATTCACAAACCTGTTGTATTCAATACATAACTGCATGCCTGGTACATATTTTGTTACACATCAGTGGTACACAGCATATACTCACAAAAACAGTGAGTATACTTGATTTACTGCATGCATGTCAGGTGATGAGAAATGTACAGTTGTTTACAATTGAAGTACCTTTATTTAGCCAGTATCGTGGCTGTGGTTTTTGGTACCAGGTCGCAGTGCCCATATGACCTTCAAGCAGTTTTTGTTTGTAGTGATTCACAACTCCAATTTTAGCTTAAAGCACAGGTTATATCACGATGTTTCACATACAGACATAACACCTGATCACTCCTTACTCCAGGGATGTAAATGCATGTGATTTAGTGTTTGTTTTTTGTAATGTATGGGTTGTTGTGAGCCCACGGACAAACAGAACAGCAGCAACACGGGGTCCTCAGAGCTAGTCCAGCTGTCTCTGGAAAAGCCTGGGACAACTCCCTGTGTAAAATATCAAACACTCCCAACCAATCATTTCTGTATTCAAACCTGTGCACAGCTCGATTAACACACGCACCATACATGGCCTGAAGCAGCGGCAGAAGTCAGCGATCTGGAAAAAAGAGGCGTGTGTCTTTAAGGTGTCTGTGATCACATGATGGAGCTGAACTCATTTGTAACAGGTTTCCATCACGGACATCCTGAGCATCCTCAGATGAATACGGAGCTCCCGACCTGTTGCAGTTGTCCGCTCGGGTCACATCAAGACCCCGTCGGGTTTGAGCTGCCGGTTCGCTGGCATTTAGCACGACTGTGTCACAGTACAGACACGGGCGCTGCTGCTTGCACTTAATGTATTGTATTGTATTGTATTGTAATGTAATGTATTGCACTTAAACTAATTGCACCTGATGGCATTATCCGCGCCTGCCTTTGCCAAGATCAGTCTCCCGCAGGTGGGCTGACGAGTTTTGAGTGAGTAACCCGCCCTTACTTGTTCGTCCTTGTGTTTTAAACGTGTGTGTATTTGACTGTATTTTATGTGCGATGCATGTTTTTACAGTGACTCTGTGTCTGCCAAGTTAACCAGGTTTAAACCACGCCTGATGAGTGAGCGCACACGTCTTTAAATAGCAATAGTATTTTAGTAGTATGCATATAGTTTGTATTATATGTTGTATGTTTAAAACCTCGTGTTGAAACGGCACCAGGGTCCTTCCGGGTTTTGAAATTGGCAGAAATGTGATCAACCGGTTTAATTTTACTTGCAACCACTGTTTGAACAATCTGGAAAAGAGGTGAGGATTTACATGTTGTTCTCGCCTGTTGATTGTGAAATACGTGTTATGTGACGCACTTGCTAAGCATTTAACCTCCTTCATTGATTCACTGTACTGTATGCGGGAGATGTGTTGGGGGATAGAGGACAGAGCATTCAGATGTACAGTTTGTGTTGAAGGGGTTGCAGTGAAAGGCAGGGTGTAGGATGGGTCTTGCTTGGTGGAGTCTGGTGCAGGGGGCAACTGGAGTGCTAAACCCTAGGGAAGGAAAGGGTCAACACATACACACCACTTTCATTGCATTACTGTGGTCTGTCATGCTTATCCTGTGGGACCAACCCCCTAATCTATTTGTTAAATACTTTAGAAATATGTAAAGGGTAATTCAATCCTAACCCTTTTTGTACTCTGAGGAATGGTGGGAGTGGACTGAGTGTGTGTTTTCCTCTTCTGTGGTTTGATTTCAGTTGCCTTTGACTTGCGCAGTCCTCAGACTTCAGTGGCCATGAGATGTTACTGGAAGAAGACTTCTGTGGTTTTCCTGTTCTTACTTCTGGTCCTGTACATCACCATAGACAACAAAGGACATGGTTTCAATGTAAGAAGAGAAGTTCTTTACTAGTACTAGTATTGATATCACTTGCATCTTTCAAGGCAGGTTCATCATTCAAATGAATAATAATAATTTGAACAATCTCTTAGTATAGATTGTCTGATTTGGTTTAGAAAAATCTTTGCATATTCTTGCAGAAATGTGAACACTGGGACTTCTGCATTACTGTCTTATAATTAATCTATATGACTCATTGAGTTTTACAGTTTGTGCTTGTTCGGTTTTCGTTATTGTGGTTGGTACAATTATTGCATTTCAATATGGTTACATAGGGTCAGAGGTCAGACATCTTCATCATTCTTAATTGCTAAATATAATCCAATATCCATCATCCATTTCTGTCTTGATTATTTCCTACTCCAAAAACCATCACCCTGAAAAACACACAGTGGACAAATTTCAGTTGATCATGTATGCCAGCAAACAATAGGCCTAATCTGTAAAAATCTATCTGTTTACACATGAAACTTCAGGATTGAAACTGGTTTTTACATGTCTGAATATTACACATTCTTACCATACTGCTATCATTATGTAGACACCATGCATAAACTGAGTAGTGTTAAGCAATGCATAAACTGAATAGTTAAGCTCTGAAGGGTTGTTTTTACTGATTCTCAAAAGGATGTTTTAAACTGATGACTCCACAACTGATGTCTTGTTTTGAATCACAGGAGGAGGAGAAGCGCTGGGCCAGAGTGCTCATCACCCAGCAGCTGAACTCGGACCGAAATCTGCAGAGCTTCAGAGATCTTCAGAACGACTCCTTGCCCTTCAATGTGTCCTATAGCTTCCTGGCAGGCTTCCCAATGCAGAAACAAAGTAAGCCTAGTTCTAGTTCAGATAGTTAAAATATCTGGCAAGCAATTGAAATGTCACTGGGACACTGGGTCATTGGGGATTTTACAAAATATACTAACACTGACAACTGTATTTGCTGCAAATTTGAATGAGCGTCCTGTGTTCTTCACTCACTCATTTCCCAAAATAACCTGCCGTCAGAGTTTCACTGTGCGTTAAGAATCCATTAGCAGAAATTAAGCAAGGCCTTTTCATCCACTAGTGAAGTGAGTAGGAAGCACCTTTTTAATTGTGATTTTCTGTCTTTCAGAGTACCTCACAGTAGGGCTGTCGTCAATCAAAAGAAAGCAAGGCTCTTACCTCTTGGACACACTGAACTCCATTTTCACCCAGTCCTCCGAGGAGGAGCTGAAACAGATGGTGGTGGTGGTTCTCCTCGCGGACTTTGACATGCGCTGGAATGAGCAAGTCCTGAGGGACATCTCCAACAGGTTCCCCCGACCGATCCTGAAAGGCCATCTTCTGGTCATCCACGCGCCCCAGGAGCACTACCCTCCATTACATGGCCTGAAGAGAAACTTCAATGATGCCCCCGACCGAGTCTACTTCCGCTCCAAACAGAACGTGGACTACGCCTTCCTCTTCAACTTCTGCGCCAACCTCTCGCGCTACTATGTCATGATCGAGGATGACGTCCTCTGCTCCAAGAACTTCTTCACCGCCATTAAAAAGGTTCTTTCGCCAAGGGAGAACTCTCCTTGGGTGACGCTGGAGTTCTCCAAGCTGGGCTACATTGGGAAGCTCTACCACTCCAGCGACCTGGTGCGGCTGGCCCAATTCCTCTTCCTCTTCTACCAGGAGATGCCTTGTGATTGGCTGTTGAGCCATTTCCGGGCACTTCTTGCTCAGCCTGACATCATGCGTTTCAAGCCTTCTTTATTCCAGCACATCGGGCTCTACTCTTCCTTTCAGGGGTCTGTCAACCGCTTAAAAGATGAAGATTTTGAAGAGAACCCCACTGATGTTCCCGACAATCCCCCTGCAGACTTCTTCACCAACATTACTACGTTTGAGAAGTACAGTGCGAACAAAGCTTATGGGAATGTGGAACAGTACTTTTGGGGAAAGTCGCCATCGGTAGGGGATTATTTCACTCTGGTTCTGCATAAACCAGCCGTGCTGACACGTGTGCTGATAGACACTGGTACAGAGGACAGAAAGAAGGATGTATTGATTTCTGCAAGGGTGGAAGTGGGGAAGGATCCAGCCACTGTGAAAAATAAGGTTGAATGTTCAATCTATGTCAAACTTGGAGACCTTGTCAATGGACAATTTGTGAAGACCAATATTGAGCAGAATATGCATTCCGCCTTCTCGTGCCTGAGGATTGTGGTGACGGAAAGCCAAAAAGAATGGGTCATCATCCAAAGGATAAACATTTGGATGCTAAAAAATTGTCACAGTAACGCCTGGTACAATTTGAAGTGTGTGTGAGTGTGCTTTTATTTTTATGAGGACCGATTTGTGGTCAAGGTACAGCACAGTGACGTATTCAGCAAGGCTGCTTAGATCAATGTTCGTTGGAAAGTTTAACATTTACAGTAATCCCTAATTGGAAATTACGCCATACATTTGTATTATTGTATGTAGCCTATTCCTTAAAAGTTGTTTAAATATAAAAACTATTACTAATGTCTAAATGTCCCCATTTTGTTTTCATATCCCATGTGGCATTCCATAGTGTAGTTTTAAAGCTTTTATAAATAAATGAATTAGCAGGCTACGAAAGTTCATTTTGGCCTGGCCTCCATGGTCCTTGGTGAGTGTCAATACAAACATGATATTTAAAGATGGATTTCTATATATTAAAATTGCTACTCCTAATGTAGTTCTCCATACAAATGCCTTTGTTATAAATCATTTAAATTGCACTCTAGAATGGTAAATTCTGCAAGGGCAATATGAAAACCAAGTGAAATCTTGAATAAGGGATATGAATACAAACTGGGGAAACAGACACATGAGGTTTTTTTTGTTTTTGTTTTTCTCTCAGTGGCCTTAAGACCTTTGATTAAAGGTTGCCCATATCCATTTATCATTGTTTATAGTTTGTCATATGTTGAATGCCCATAGAGAAGTTTCTTTAGTAGGGGCCATTCCTGTAGAATAAATCAAGTGTAGATCAGCAGTTTCTTGGAAGATTCCTTATCTATCAGAAATATCTACCTTAAGCTGTAGTGAATCTGGCAATCTTTCTGCCTCTAATTGTTATTCTGTTTTGCATATTTCCAATTTTCTTTCTACTGGTGTATATCACATACGTAAATGCAAAGCACAGAAGGAAATGGGTGATCTTATCAATCTGTACATGCAGTACTATGCAAAAGTTTTAGGCAGGTGTGGGGAAAAAATCCTGTAAAGTGCTTTAATACATAAATGTTAATAGATCATATTTATCAATTAACTAAATGCAAAGTGAGTGAACAGAAAATTCCACATCAAATCCATATTTGGTGTGACCACCCTTTGCCTTCAAAACAGCATCTTCTAGGTACACTTGCACACAGTCCTAATCTATTAACATGTCTATTTTTAAAAGCATTCTTACTTTACAGCATTTTTTCACACCTGCCTAAAACATTTGCACAGTACGGTATTTTATTGCGTTACTATCTTAATCATCAAATAGAAGTGGATTGAATGCCACAAAAGCATTAGCACACTCCAAAATATCCAGTCTAATTATATCTTTGCACATTGTCCAATGTCATGTACTGATGCTTTGACTTTGAGATGGCTTCCTAATTTACATCACCTTTTCAGAGTGCCAGGCAAGGTTAAAAATAGTAGGGGTTTTGCTTGTTTGATGGGGTTTAGTAACAATACAGTTGTTGGATATTTTGGATTGAGGGAATGTGCTCATTGTGGTCCTGATGTTTCACTAATCTGTTCCCCACTACCATGTACTTCTTACCTTGACTCAAAACAAAATTGATATATCCGTGTGTGTGTGTGTGTATAAATATATATACACACAGCGGGTTTCCCACTGCTATTTTCAGGCCAAGTGGCACGCCGATAATTAGTTTGTCAGCACAACCCTGCCAGCTCAACAGTTTGTCCAGCTGAACTCCCCCCCCCACCACCGTTGACAAATCTGAGACATGCTGCCATGCTTGTGCAAATTTCTTGGCGAAACCCTGATATGCATTATGTATATGTTTGTCTATAGAGGTTGTTTTATTTTATTTTGTGTGTTTTGTCTGGCAGCTGTGATGTAATATTTGCATTTTAGGGAAAACTGCACTGCTGGGGGTGTGGAAGGAATTGTAAAGGAAAATGTGCTGCAGTGATTTTAGGTTAGTTCAGCTTCAGTCAAGTTTTACTACAATTTGGCTTCTGCATTTGTGAGGGACTTGTGAATGACTCAACTGCTAAAAGCTCAGATCGTGGGTTGGGTCCTATAGTCAAGATCGCTTTAGTTCCATTCCCAACTGGCACAGCTGACTGCCAAGGAGTGCTATATAATTACTATATTTAATATTGCATAACTATACAGTTTTATGAAGAAACTTTCAGGGAATTATTTAAAACCTTTAGTGCCTTAAAGACAAACTTGGATTTTGGTCTGCAATGTTGTCTGCACAGTTTTCCAAAGATATTCTTAAAATGGAATTTGAAAATAATTTCTATTTGAAAGCACTCAGTTGTAATGAACAGCTCAGGCATGTGAGATAAGGCCCAGAGCACATCAAAACATTGACCCATTCTTCAGTTGTAAATTGCCATTCCAGTACTTGATTGTGGCTTTTTGCAACACTGAAGAATCGGCCAAATACAAACCTTCCACCATGGTTTATTTATTTACTTAATAATGCATTTATTTATTTGCTTATTGCCAGAAGAGTCAAACTTGTGATTTGGTCCAGGCCTATGTATTTTCTTATTTTTGTTGTTGTTTTAAACATTTTATTTAGTTTTTCTAAAAATATTTTTTTAGGTTACTTCAGCTTCTGTCGAGTTTTACTACAATTTGGCTTCTGCATTTGCGAGGGACTTGCGAATGACTCCACTGCTAAAAGCTCAGATTGTGGGTTTTCTCTTTAAAGAGTTTCGAAGGCTAGACTGCAATAATTGATACAAAAGCTTTCCCAGTACCAAACCAAAAGAAGAAAATGACCAGTGAAATATCCTGTGATCGAAACACATTTCTTTTCATGTATTAAACTGGCAAACTCGCAGGTTCCCTTTCACTGGTAGGGGAAAGTGGATGCTTTGACAATGCTTTACCAAATCTTGCAAACACAGTAACCATTATGATGGTTGCAAAAGCCCTTATACATGTCTTGAAGGGTTTCATTAATATCTTGTATCAGAAAAAACACCACTAATAATAATAATTAAACTAAAACTGAAACATTTATATCAGTTTAATAGATGTATAGTAAAATGGATACAATACAACCCTACCATTCTGGCAGTACATTTACAAAAATGTTATGCAAAGCAAATGTAGTGTACCATTATGAAAGTCATGTCATAAATCATATCCTACTGAAGTACTTATTGAATAAGAAGTACATATTTCCTCCTGTTCCACTACATGAAGGATGTATGTATTAGTTTTAAAGTATTAGCACTTCATTCAGTTTGGCTAATATAATTTCTACTGTATAATTATGTATTTTTGATTAAAACATATTTGTGATCTCCCTGCAAGTGTACATATGGATGACTCCTAGCTTTTATGTTTTTAACTTTCTACTTTTCCTGCCCACTTCAGTGATCTGTTCCTCTTTTCAGGATGGAGGGATTATGTTTCGATAGTGCAAGTTTTGAATTAAGAACCTGCAATACATTTGCTACTTTGTTTATGTAGGAGTGATACAGGTCTTAATTTGGTCTAGCCCTAAGATGACTGTATGATTACAGTGTGATTAAATTTGATCTGCAGGGGACAGCTCATTGCTGACTATCACGTATTATTAATGCAGGGCAAATTAGTAATTTGACAGTTATTTTATAGGCACCAACATACTTTTTACATTCTGATTTGTATTACTCTTTTCCAAAATACTGTACACTGTCTTCAAACCAAAGAAAACTACTCCTATGCATGCATCATTAAGAAAGGGATAATAGTTTAGTTTACTCAGGATTAACTTTTTTATGTAACACTGTTCACAAAAAGAATAATTTTGAGGCAGAACTGGTTTAAATGTAAAGTGGACTGCCAAAATCAACAAAATAATAAATTACTAAATAAAAAATAAGTATGGAATTTTATTGTGGTGTTCATTTTAACACGCATGTATATTACATAATATGGACATAATCAATATATAGAATGGGTTTGCTGTGACCCCATGAACTTTATCCAATTGCCTTCCTCCTGTTCCTCAAATTTCAATCTCTGAAAATATTAGAGCCTTTTGTCTGTGTATTCACTAAAATAATCTTAATATACACATTAAGGCATTTATCTTTTAAGTTTGATGAGCAGCAAATGCTACTGTTAAAGTTTAAGATCTATTTACAAACCAATTCCGTTTGTGGTTTGGTTCATTTTTACATTATTCCATTCGGCATTTGTTTATCTTAGTTGCCACACAATGTCTGCAAGGTGTCCACGCCGTGGGGTGAAATTAAGCGTTCATTTCTCAAAAAGACATGAACTCTTTACCTTGCACATGCGCAGTATGAGCAAACACCTTTAGCATTTTGACCAGATTGGCACGGACATATTTTGAGAGAGAGAGAGAGAGAGAGAGAGAGAGAGAGAGAGAGAGAGAGAGAGAGAGAGAGAATAATTGTCATCAGCATGTCGCATGAGCATGTGCATGTCACTAATGAAATAGTGTTTCGTGTTTCTAAGACTTCCATGGCATTCACATCACGCACATGCGCATGACTGGCTGGGCAAACTACGGACTTAATGAAACACAAAGGCACTTTGCAAGACACGCGTGCTCCAGCTCTAGGCGTGCACAGATCATGTGTCATACATGAGCAGAGGCGCGCGCGAGGGTAACGGTCGACGGGTTTCTGAGGTGAGTGACATGCGTGCGTTTCATCTTCATATGATTCGTCGTTCATTTCATTACATTATTCATGATATGTTGGCTTATAATTGATCTTAACTCGACACAATAATGTCATCACATTTCACCCGACATATATGTTCTATAGCCTACCTGCACAAAGAGGAGAAATAGACCCTCGAAGTCTACGGTACCGGTTCTTGTTCAGAATACATTTTATATCTTCGTTTCCCAAATACACACAGTTAAATATAATGCTTCTATAATCAATATAAGATTTGCCCTAAAAACGAAACTAATGTTTTAAACGTTTAAAAATTATTCAACTTTGTCTTTCACTGTAGCCAGATAGTAACATTTTTTTGGTGATGCCCAGAATGCACCGCTTCTATTTCCATGACTTGCTTTCCAAATACAAACGGCTATGGTAGGGCTTTATTACTTTGCAAAGTTTTATTTATTTAGTTTCTTATTTGCTAAATTACTGTTTATGTATTTATTCTCGGTGTTGGACTTTTATGCTGTTTATCTCTGTGTTCTTTAATGGTTAACATGTTTTTGTATTTGCAGACTCAGAAGACGAGATGGAGAAGGAGAGGTCGTTCAGTTTTAAGCTGTTTGTGCCCCCTAGGGTGGCACCTGGGCCCGTGTCTGCAGTCAGACCCCAGGAGGCCATAGAAGGCAGTAGTGGTTTTATGCAGGTAATTGACATAATACATCTTTAGATTTTAAGCTCAATTAAATGAAGATTGGGAACCAGTTTTACTGCAGTGGCCCTGGGAATTTTAGATGCCTTAACTTTTGAAATGGACTACAGTATACATTTTTTCAATGCAGCACACCACATGGCTGAAAATATGTGCCTTTATCATGTTTACTTTGTGTGTACCAGCAAACTAATATCAGACACTCACAATGTCATTTCTACATTTTATTCTAAGCAGTATACAACATTTGGACAATCATTCACCATTTTTTCTCCCAGTTATCTCTTGCTCAGTGTTTAATGTTTACGGCTCAATCTGTGTTTTACCAGATTTCCCGCTGTATTCTCCGTCAAGATTTTCTTCAAAGCGTCGCTTTTCTTTAATGCAGAGAAAATTGAAGGGGATTTGAAATGAGCAGGCAGTTTTGATTTAAAAAAAAATAATTAATTCCATATATCAAAGTCTGATAGATGCGTTTTTTTACATCTTACATCTTTAGCAGCAGCACTATGTATAGTAAAGTCCACGTGAAATGCCTTGCAAGTGTTTGAACGTGGAGTTTAGCTAACAAGAAGGTACAGTGGGGGAAAAAAGTATTTGATCCCCTGCTGATTTTGTATGTTTGCCCACTGACAAAGAAATGATCAGTCTATAATTTTAATGGTAGGTGTATTTTAACAGTGAGAGACAGAATAACAACAAAAAACTCCAGAAAAATGCATTTCAAAAAAGTTATACATTGATTTGCATGTTAATGAGGGAAATAAGTATTTGACCCCTTTGACTTAGTACTTGGTGGCAAAACCCTTGCTGGCAATAAAAGAGGTCAGACGTTTCTTGGAGTTGGCCACCAGGTTTGCACACATCTCAGGAGGGATTTTGTCCCACTCCTCTTTGCAGATCCTCTCCAAGTCATTCAGGTTTCGAGGCTGACGTTTGGCAAATCGAACCTTCAGCTCCCTCCACAGATTTTCTATGGGATTAAGGTCTGGAGACTGGCTAGGCCACTCCAGGACCTTAATGTGCTTCTTCTTGAGCCACTCCTTTGTTGCCTTGGCTGTGTGTTTTGGGTCATTGTCATGCTGGAATACCCATCCACGACCCATTTTCAATGCCCTGGCTGAGGGAAGGAGGTTCTCACCCAAGATTTGACGGTACATGGCCCCGTCCATCGTCCCTTTGATGCAGTGCAGTTGTCCTGTACCCTTAGCATAAAAATACCCCCAAAGCATAATGTTTCCACCTCCATGTTTGACAGTGGGGATGGTGTTCTTGGGGTCATTCCTCCTCCTCCAAACACAGCGAGGTGAGATGATGCCAAAGAGCTCGATTTTGGTCTCATCTAAACACTTTCACCCAGTTCTCCTCTGAATCATTCAGATGTTCATTGGCAAACTTCAGACGGGCCTGTACATGTGCTTTCTTGAGCAGGGGGACCTTGCGGGCGCTGCAGGATTTCAGTCCTTCACGGCGTAGTGTGTTACCAATTGTTTTCTTGGTGACTATGGTCCCAGCTGCCTTGAGATCATTAACAAGATCTTCCCGTGTAGTTCTGGGCTGATTCCTCACCGTTCTCATGATCATTGAAACTCCACGAGGTGAGATCTTGCATGGAGCCCCAGACCGAGGGAGACTGACAGTTATTTTGTGTTTCTTCCATTTGCGAATAATTGCACCAACTGTTGTCACCTTCTCACCAAGCTGCTTGGCGATGGTCTTGTAGTCCATTCCAGCCTTGTGTAGGTCTACAATCTTGTCCCTGACATCCTTGGACAGCTCTTTGGTCTTGGCCATGGTGGAGAGTTTGGAATCTGATTGATTGATTGCTTCTGTGGACAGGTGTCTTTTATACAGGTAACGAGCTGAGATTAGGAGCACTCCCTTTAAGAGAGTGCTCCTAATCTCAGCTCGTTACCTGTATAAAAGACACCTGGGAGCCAGAAATCTTGCTGATTGATAGGGGATCAAATACTTATTTCCCTCATTAACATGCAAATCAATTTATAACTTTTTTGAAATGCATTTTTCTGGATTTTTTTGTTGTTATTCTGTCTCTCACTGTTAAAATACACCTACCATTAAAATTATAGACTGATCATTTCTTTGTCAGTGGGCAAACGTACAAAATCAGCAGGGGATCAAATACTTTTTTCCCTCACTGTACATACATAATCAGTACACCACCAATAAACTTAAAATGAATAAATTAATATAGTCTTATATAGCAGTTTTTGATGATCTGTGAATTTTTTTTTCTTTCAGACTTTAAGTAAACACATTGACAACAAGTCAAACATTGAATTCTCAAAGACCAAGACTTTCATCCCATTTTCAGCCGTCAAGACAGGTAATCCATTAAATTGAGGGACATCTATAGTTTAACATTATTGCCACTAGGTATAGATTTTGTCAATTTATTGACACACTTTGTAGTGTAATGTACAGTTTATTTTGTATAATAATACATGAAGATATTTGAATGGCGTTCTCTAGGTGGGGTGATTGACACTTAGAATAATTGTGAGTTTCTATTGATAAAGCAGCTTGAGGAAGTAAAAAGACTCACCTGACTCTTAAATCAATATTTTCTTTCGCTTTATTATTTAATTTGAGAAATCTGACAATTAATACAGATAATCAAATAAGTAAATTCTTGAATAAGGAAATCTATGCACTTAAGCTTTCCAACCTATCACTGTCAAATAATGAGTTGATGACCATTTATTTATATTGCTATATATTTTTTAAAGGTGCAGTGAAGAAGATAGCTGTAATGTCGATGCCAGAAGAAGATGATGAAGAGGTCATTTAGAAATCTCAATCTCCCCTCCACAATCCATTTTGTGTTGTTACTTACAAAAAATATAAACATTTACCTTAGTTACCTAATTGTTATCAGCTTTAGATCTTTAAATCTACAACACTCTGACTCTAAGGTTAAAGAGGTTAGTGTTTTACTGCAGGGGAGAGGCTTCTTCTGCTTTTTAATAACAATAATTACAATACATTGTCCTGTCACACAAAGCTTTGTAGTGACTTTGTTTGTTATTACTGACTTGTCATTTGCAGTTGCTAAGTGAGTTGAAGTTATAGTTTAATCAGGCTATATAGGACTACTTGTAGATCTGTTTTAACTCATATGCTCTAATCATTTCATAGTTTTAATACTATTTGTAAAATACATGAAAATACTAATTAATTCTGTAAAAGGTGTTTTGTATACATACTCCTGGGTTTGCACTCAAGGATGAATTGATTTTCATGACTTTCCCCAGAAAACTGAGAAAATCAGTCAGCTTTATTCTAAGCTATACCAGGAGGCTGAAAAGATTAAACGCTGGAAAATTAAAATAGACACTGAAATTGGACAAAAGGAAAACAAAATCCAGGAGAACAAAAAAACGATGGAGAACCAACGTAAAGCCATTCAAGAACTGCAGGTACACCAACTTAAATATGGAGGTGTTACTGCAATAAAAAATTGAAATATTTATATGAAAATGGTTGACTGCATGAACCTAGAATTGATACATTTAATAAATTAAATGTATCAATTGAATTTAAATGCAAGTATTGAATGTCAGATAGTACCATTGAAATTTAAATACAACAGTTGAATGTTAATAACTAGCATCAAACACTATACTTTCAGTGTGTCTTTTATCTAGTGTCTTTTACTGTCAGACTGTCAATCAATGCAGTGCATCCACCCATCACCACCCCTTCCACATCAAGGAGATCAGTGTTCCTCCTTGTTACCTGTTAACAGAGATGCTATAAGAATGAGATGGTAATTTCCTCTTCACTTGCATAACTGTAAACATATATGTTTTTCTCTTCAGTTTGGAAATGAGAGCCTTAGTATGAAGTTGGAAGAGCAGATTAATGAAAATAAAGAACTTGAGGACCAGTAAGTGCCTGCTTGGCTTTTTAACAATCAAGAGTCTATCACTGGCATTCTCAGTTGTTTAAATTAAAATGTGTGGTACGTTTAAATCTCTGTCTTTTAAATGTTCTTACCTGTCATTAGTGCCTGTATAGTATGTTTGCTTCAATAACATTTGTTTTATTGATTTCGTATAGAAACACTGCCACACGGAATCTGTGTAATATTTTACAGGAGAAATTTGAAAGAACAGCAGAGAAAATGAATATGTGTAAGTAACCTGTAAATGTACGTTTTGAAATATGCCTGCAAACAGTTAAATACTTAATTTTGCATTTAGTAGAATAATGTAATGTTATATAAATGCACGTATGTATGTATGTATGTATGTGAGTGTTTGTGTGTGTTTGATCCTTATCATTATTAAAGTTTGTTTCTAATTCAGATGTTAAACATGGTTTTTGAAGTGACTTAAATTTAATTGTTACAGATGAATCTGAAAGAGAAGAAACTCATCATCTGCTTCTTCAATATAATGAAAAGATTCAGGTAAAATTCAAAGCAATTTAAAAATTGTAAACTTGAAAGTAAAATAAATACCTCATTATTTGTATTTTTAGGGGGTGATTCTTGCATTTGAGGGTCTTCGTGTGCAAGCAGAAACTGAAAGAATTGAGATGTTAAAATGTAAGTGATTTGATTTCATGAAACATGAATTAAAGATTACTTTATCAGTAATAACAGTAATTACCAGTAAGTATTTGATTATTGTATGGATGTAAAAAATCTCAAATTATTGGCTCAAAACAGTGCTTTCCATGGTCCTTATACATTAAGGAACATGCTTAGCAAAGTTCGTATTTCCTGAAGCTAAACAAAAAGAAGAATAAGTTGTTGTAATATTTTTATTTTTATTTTATTTGTGTACTGTTTTTACTTGATTACTATATTTTATTGCAGTACAAAAGTTGAGAACTTAAAATTTAAAACCCATATTGTATACTGTAATATTCAAAGTTTTTTTTTTTTTTTAGTAAAGGATGGGATGCAGCAATTTGAAGATTTTAGAGGAAATTTTCAAAAGGAAATCATGAAAAAGGAGGAAGAGGTTAGCCCCGAAATGTGTTTTTATGTCTGTTACCAAGTAAACAAAATGAACGCTTTCTCAATGTCCCATTCAGAATGAGAAAAATAAACTCTCGGTCCAATCAAATATGTATAGTGGCTCTCAAAAGTATTCACCCCCCTTGGACATTTTTTATTATTTTTATTATTATTATTATTATTATTATTATTATTATTATTATTATTATTATTATTATTATTATTATTTATTAGCAGACACTCTTTTCCAGGGTGACTTTTCCACATTTTATTGTGTTACAACATGAAATCGGAATGCAAAATATCCATAATGTGAAAAATATAATCTGCAAATTGTTCTAAACGAATTACAAATACAAAACAGAAAATAATTGAATGCATAAGTAATCACCTCCTTCAGTCAGTATT
Organism: Amia ocellicauda; assembly: GCF_036373705.1. Taxonomy (NCBI): domain Eukaryota; kingdom Metazoa; phylum Chordata; class Actinopteri; order Amiiformes; family Amiidae; genus Amia; species Amia ocellicauda. The sequence goes on from NC_089854.1 coordinate 10,914,677, forward strand.
TGGTAGGGGCACCTTTGGCATCAATTACAGCCATGAGTCTCTGTGGATACGTTTCTACCAGCTTTGCCCCTGTGGACACAGCAATTTCCCATGTTGTATGTAGCATCCCATGTCATCCAATCACAATGTAACACTTTAGTTAACTGTTAGACTTATGTCCCTTTTCCTGAATTTTCTGTTGCCAGTATAGGCCTGAATTCTGTTCAATACATGAACAATAATTAGTAATGTTTCCTGTTGAATTATACCTGTATGTTTAAATCTGAAGAGACTTGTAACAATTGTATTTTACTTTAAGGTGCTAATGCTTCAGGAGAAAGTTAATGGTAAAAATGAAGAACTTCGACAAATATGGCACAATTTCCAACAAGCAAAACATAACTGCGATCAGCTAGAAGAATCAGCAAGTATGATTTTCTCCTTTAATACCTTTTTAAATGTAGAATGAGTTTGATAGATTAAATGTGTATGTTGTACTGTTTCTTATTCAGTCTTCTGCATTCTCAGAAAACTGGCTCTAAATATGTAGGGTTTTACTTTCCAGAAAATGTAATGTAGAATGTAATGTTGTCTTGTCTTACAATATTTAGGGAAAATGCACGAAGAGCTTCAAGACTCCAATAAACATCAAGCAGAGCAATTGGAAGAAGCAAAACAGTTATGCAGACAAAATGAGGTGTATGATTGTTTCTATGCTTACAAATGTTGCCTGGTTCTCACCTCTGCGTTCGAGCTTCGGAATGTACAAAAAGTAAAAAGCAAAATCATAAATTGGTCTGATGCAGATTCATGTTAATGGTTAAATGGAACAATAGTCCAAATCATGAATCTTCAATGATAAAACATGAAAAAGTTCCGAAGTGGACATTTTAATCAATTACTTGATAGTTTCTGGAATTAGGATTTTTGGCTCTCACAAATCTGTTTGCTCTTGTTTTAAGGCAAATGTAAAACTTATTGAAGCTGCTCTAGAAGAAAAGGAACAGAAACTTTCAGAGAAAGACTGCAGTTTAAGAGACCTTAATGAAACAAAGGAGCAGCAGACTGCGCAGATTGAGGAGCTTCAGGGTACAATTCAGGATTTACATGCCTCTCTCGTCTTAGAGAAACAAAGGTAAGAGATGTGGTGTTGTATTAGCAAAACATTATCCAACTTTATTAGTTCTTTTCAGATTATGTATTGGCTCAAATTATATTTTTGTTTTGTTCTGCATGCTGTATTTAGGGGAAGTGTACTAGAAGAGGCAATCAATAAAGGTTTGGAGGAGATGGAGAAGAAATCATCCAAATTAGGTAATATTTATATATTACACTTTTAAAATCCTTCAAAAGTCCAGTGAGTATATGTATTTGAGATTTATATATTCCCTTTTCTAGGAGTAATAGAAGACCAGATAGAACAGAAGGAAAGACAAATCAAGAGTCTTAAAGATGATTTGGTAGTGTATAATAATTGTTAATTTATATTTTCTTTAAAAATGTCTATATACAATTTATTGGATTATTATTTCACTGTGTAAAATGCATATGGCAATAATGAGCACTAATTAATCGGCCAACTCTGAAAGCTGAAAACTGTCTTCATGAATACCTGGAACATTTCAAACTTGCTCACAGTTCAACTTTCTGACCCCTGCATTGAAGTAGTATTTCTGATACTAATTTATTTAAATATATTCTCAATACAAAACATCTGCCACCAGTATACTGCACATGAATAAATAAAATGTCTGAATTTAATGCCTGTAACCTGTCCAAAGCTTCAGAATGTGAAAAAGTACAGAACAAAAAAAATCTTAAAACTTCAGAGAAATGTAATATTTCAAAGAAATTTGGTCATTAGACCTTATGCAGCATTTTTCATTGTTTAATACAGATTTTTTAGTAAGTAATTATAATATCCAATATATGTATGGTGATATATAAAAGGATGAAGGTGATGTGTTTTTACATAGGATCTCATGAAGAAGTCTATAACAGTATCTGAAGATAAGTTAAAAACTGAGAAGATAAAGCGTGAGCAACTTGCCACTGAACTTGTAGACCGAAACACTGAGATTTGTAGACTAAAGGTAAGTCAGATAATTGAATTGGGAGTACTGATACTCATTTTGCAATATCTATGGAATTTACACATTAGTTTTCTATGTTATTAACTATACAAACACTATACAGTAGTGTTATTGTGTTCTGTTTTCTATGGTTTGTCATTTAGCTATATCTCAAGAACTAGAGAGATTTACACCTGTCACACAATTCACAAGAAAGGTTTATTTTAATGTAGCAATTTTGTGAGGTTGATGAATTCAATATTCACTGCTTTTAAAATAAACGAACAGGGATTTAGAACTCTTATGTTACATGAAGGAATTAATTTTTGAATCCATAAAATATATTTTTTTCTTTAGAATGCAGTACAGATTATTTCAGTTGAAAGAACTCACACAGAGAAGGCTCTGGAGCAGTTACAGAAAGAGCTGGACATTTGGAAGGATACTGTCCAAGAAAGAGAGGTCTGCTTTCATATTTCAGGTTTATTGTTTAGAATTTGATTTTTGTTTTTCTAATATATGCTGGTAGGCACATGTTTAAAATCTGTACCAGAAATAAAATTAAGTAATAAAATAATTGTATTTTACAAGCTATCGTACTCTTGCTTAGATTGTGATGAATCTGATTAATTTTCTTTCTTAGAGGCAATTATATGAGACTGAAGAACAACTGTCTGTTGCTCTTGGAAAAGAAGGGGTATTATTGGAAGAAATAAATGAGTTAAAGGAAGAACTGAAACAACAAGAGTGAGATACTTTATATATTTTGTCGTTTTGAAATGTGCTTCATATGTTACACTTGATTTTATACTACACCAAGTACATTTTGCTCAATATTGTGAACATTTATGTGTTACTCATCAAGTTTACAACACTCCAGTTGGATAGATCCAGCAAAACAGCCTTGGTTCTGTACCATCCAGATAACAATTTACATTTAATCAACCTTTGCTCACTAATGGATTATGATGATTAGACTAGACAGACAGTACATTTTAGGGCAAATGGGTACAAGTTTATAATTTGTGATGTCATGGGTAAGTCAAAGTGTTAATTTGTTCTGGACCTAACATAACAAAATGTAATTGCAAACAATTACAGTGCATCTAAGATGGATTTTCAGTAATCTCACTTATTATTTGATTGTTTGTAATATTTTTTTCTCAAAAGGAAAACGAATGACGAGTTACTGTCAAGTTTTAGCAAACTACAGCTCGAAAAGGAGAATGTTACAAAACAGATTACAATTGGAGATGCTGAAGCTAAGACCCTTGAGAAACAACTAAAGGTTTGTATTTAAAATTATTAAACTGAAAGTTGCTTACTGCTTCTGAAACAAATGTCAATGTAATCACAGTTGTGAATGCTAAAATTTTATTTACCAGATTATTAACAAATTTAATAATAAAGTGTCTCATCAATGTGACAAAATCCTGACTGCTTCATATTACACTTATTCTGCTAGCTTTCTGTGTATACCAAATTGACATGTTAAGTGTAAAAATAGTGAAATACAGTGCATCCGGAAAGTATTCACAGCGCTTCACTTTTTCCACATTTTGTTATGTTACAGCCTTATTCCAAAATGTATTAAATTAATTATTTTCCTCAAAATTCTACAAACAATACCCCATAAATCTTTGCAAATTTATTAAAAAAACAAAAAAGCACATGTACATAAGTATTCACAGCCTTTGCCATGACACTCAAAACTGAGCTCAGGTCCATCCTGTTTCCACTGATCATCCTTGAGATGTTTCTACAACTTGATTGGAGTCCACCTGTGGTAAATTCAGTCGATTGGACATGATTTGGAAAGGCACACACTTGTCTATATAAGGTCCTACAGTTAACAGTGCATGTTAGAGCACAAACCAAGCCATGAAGTCCAAGGAATTGTCTGTAGACCTCCTAGACAGGATTGTACAGGACAGGACAGATCTGGGGAAGGGTACAGAAAAACTTCTGCAGTATTGAAGGTCCCAATGAGCACAGTGGTCTCCATCATCCATAAATGGAAGAAGTTTGGAACCACCAGGACTCTTCCTAGAGCTGAGTGATCTGGGGAGAAGTGCCTTAGTCAGGGAGTTGACCAAGAACCCGATGGTCACTCTGACAGAGCTCCAGTGTGTCTCTGTGGAGAGAGGAGAACCTTCCAGAAGACCAACCATCTCTGCAGCACTCCACCAATCAGACCTGTATGGTAGAATGGCCAGATGGAAGCCACTCCTCAGTAAAAGGCATATGACAGCCCGTCTGGAGTTTGCCAAAAGGCACCTGAAGGACTCTCAGACCATGACAAACAAAATTCTCTGGTCTGATGAAACAAAGATTGAACTCATGTCTGGAGGAAACAAAGCACCGCTCATCACCTGGCCAATACCATCCCTACAGTGAAGCATGGTGGTGGCAGCATCATGCTGTGGGGATGTTTTACAACGGCAGGAACTGGGAGACTAGTCAGGATCGAGAGAAAGATGAATGCAGCAATGTACAGAGACATCCTTGATGAAAACTTGCTCCAGAGCGCTCTGGACCTCAGACTGGGGCGAAGGTTAATCTTCTAACAGGACAACGACCCTAAGCACACAGCCAAGATAACAAAGGAGTGGCTACAGGACAACTCTGTGAATGTCCTTGAGTGGCCCAGCCAGAGCCCAGACTTGAACCCGATTGAACATCTCTGGAGAGATCTGAAAATGGCTGTGCACCGACGCTCCCCATCCAACCTGATGGAGCTTGAGAGGTCCTGCAAAGAAGAATGGGAGAAACTGCCCAAAAATAGGTGTGCCAAGCTTGTAGCATCATACTCAAAAAGACTATAATTGGTGCCAAAGGTGCTTCAACAAAGTATTGAGAAAAGGCTGTGAATACTTATGTACATGTGCTTTTTTGTTTTTTATTGTTAATACATTTGCAAGGATTTCAAACAAACTTCTTTCACGTGTCATTATGGGGTATTGTTTGTAGAATTTTGAGGAAAATAATGAATTTAATAAATTTTAGAATAAGGCTGTAACAACAAAATGTGGGAAAAGTGAAGCACTGTGAATACTTTCCGGATGCACTGTATATTGAAGAAGACATAATCAAATTGTTTTTGGTTATTTATACATTAGGAAAGTGAAGAAAAGAAAAGGAAGGAAATTGAGAAACTGGAAGTGGAAAATCATCAGCTGAGGCAAGATTGTTGTCACATTTCTATATACATTTATCAGCATAGCATACAGTACTGTGCAAAAGTTTTAGGCAGGTGTGAAAAAATGCTGTTAAGTAAGAATGCTTTCAAAAATAGACATGGTAATAGATTATATTTATGAAGGCAAAGGGTGGTCACACCAAATATGGATTTGATGTAGATTTTTCTTCTGTTCACTCACCTTGTATTTTGTTAGTTGATAAATATAATCTATTAACATGTCTATTTTTGAAAGCATTCTTACTTTACGGCATTTTTTCACACCTGCCTAAAACTTTTGCACAATACTGTATATATTGTGGCGATGGACACGATACGTGTCCCTATGATACG